>NC_042968.1:83409563-83709563 GCF_901001165.1 Salmo trutta | reverse complement strand
GTTACGTACCTCCTAGTAGGAGGGAGGTGCAGAAATCAGGAGCAGGAGAGCAAGGAAGTCCCAGTGGCACAATCGTTTATTTAAGGAGTCCCAAAATAAACAACAATGTGGGAAAACACGCGAAAACGAAGTCGCCACACACAGGGAAGAAACGCAACACACGGAGGAGAAACTTCTACTCGATGAATAAATCAAAACGGTAACATTACCGTGAGCAAAGAAAACCCTGTGGTGCATACACGCACCCCTAACAAATTAACACTGAACAATCCCGCACAAAGACTAGCAGGCAGCGGGGTGTAAATAAACCCATCGAAGTCAACTAAATGAACACAGGTGTGAAAAAACAGACAGGAAAAAAGGAAAAATGGATCGGTGGCAGCTAGTAGGCCGGCGATGACGACTGCCAAGCGCCGCCCGAACAGGGAGAGGAGCCACCTTCGGTGGAAGTCGTGACAGTACCCACACCCCCGACGCGCGGCTCCCACAGCGCGCCGAGGACGACCCGGAGGACGAGGCGCAGGGCGATCCGGATGGAGGCGGTGAAACTCACTCAGCAGAGATGGGTCCAAGACGTCCTCCACCGGCACCCAGCATCTCTCCTCCGGACCGTACCCCTCCCAATCCATGAGGTACTGCAGGCCCCTCACCCGACGCCTGGAATCCAGTATGGATCACACTGTGTACGCCAGAGCCCCCTCGATGTCCAGGGGGGGCGGAGGGACCTCCCGCATCTCAGCTTCTTGAAGCGGACCAGCTACCACCGGCCTGAGGAGAGACACATGAAACGAGGGGTTAATACGGTAATAAGGGGGGGAGCTGTAACCTATAAAACACCTCATTTATTCTCCTCAGGACTTTAAATGGCCCCACAAACTGCGGACCCAGCTTCCGGCAGGGCAGGTGGAGGGTCGAGAGCCAGACCTGATCCCTTGGTGCGAGCACTGGGGCCTCACTGCAGTGGCGGTCAGCTCTAATTTTCTGCCGGCCTTCGGCTCATTTTAGGTGCCCCTGGACGGCCTCCCAGGTCTCCCTTGAGCGCTTCACCCAATCCTCCACCACAGGAGCCTCGGTCTGGCTCGGATGCCATGGTACCAGGACCGGCTGATACCCCAACACGCACTGAAAGGGCGAAATGATCATTGAGGAGTGGCGGAGCAAGTTCTGGGCCATCTCTGCCCATGGAACGTACCTCGCCCCCTCCCCTGGCCAGTCCTGGCAATAAGACCGCAGAAACCTACCCACATCCTGGTTTACTCTCTCTACCAGCCCATTACTCTCGGGGTGAAGACCAGAGGTCAGGCTGACCAAGACCCCCAGACGCTCCATGAACGCCCTCCAAACCCGGGACGTGAACTGGGGGCCCCGATCAGAAACTATGTCCTCAGGCATCCCATAGTGCCGGAAGACGTGTGTAAACAGGGCCTCCGCAGTCTGTAGGGCTGTAGGGAGACCGGGCAAAGGGAGGAGATGACAGGACTTAGAAAACCAATCCACAACGACCAGGATCGTGGTGTTCCCCTGGGACAGAGGAAGATCAGTCAGGAAGTCTACCAATAGGTGTGACCAAGGCCGCTGTGGAACTGGGAGGGGTTGCAACTTCCCTCTGGGCAGGTGTCTAGGAGCCTTGCACTGAGCGCACACCGAACAGGAGGAAACGTAAACCCTCACATCCTTAGCTAAAGTGGGCCACTAGTACTTCCCCCTAAAGCTTCGCACCGTCCTATCGATACCCGGATGACCAGAGGAGGGTTACGTGTGTGCCCACTGAATCAATCTATCGCAGACACCAAGTGGGACATACCTCCGTCCAGCAGGACACTGAGGCGGAGTAGGCTCCGATCGAGATGCCCGCTCGATGTCCGCGTCCACCTCCCACACCACCGGCGCCACCAGACAAGAGGCCGGCAGTATGGGGGTGGGATCGATGGACCGCTCCTCTGTATCATACAGACGGGACAGTGCGTCTGCCTTAGCGTTCTGGGGACCTGGTCTATACGATATCGTAAATCTGAATCTGGTGAAAAACATGGCCCACCTTGCCTGGCGAAGGTTCAGTCTCCTCGCCGCCCGGATGCACTCCAGATTAAGGTGGTCAGTCCAGATGAGGAAAGGGTGTAGAGCCCCCTCAAGCCAATGTCTCCACACTTTCAGAGCCTTTACGACAGCCAGCAACTCCCGGTCCCCCACGTCATAGTTTCGCTCCGCCGGGCTGAGCTTCCTCGAAAAGAAAGCGCAGGGGCGGAGCTTCAGTGGCGCGCCCGAGCGCTGTGAGAGCACAGCTCCAATCCCAGCCTCGGATGCGTCCACCTCCACTATGAATGCCAAAGAGGGATCCGGATGAGCCAACACGGGAGCCTCGGTAAACAGAGTCTTCAAGCGACCAAAAGCTCTGTCTGCCTCAGCCAACCACCACAGACGCACCGCCCCCCCCCCCTTCAGCAGTGAGGTAATGGGAGCAGCCACCTGCCCAAAACCCCGGATAAACCTCCGGTAGTAATTGGCAAACCCTAAAAACCGCTGCACCTCCTTTACCGTGGTGGGAGTCGGCCAATTACGCACGGCTGCAATGCGGTCACACTCCATCACCACCCCTGATGTGTAAATGCGAT
Organism: Salmo trutta; assembly: GCF_901001165.1. Classification (NCBI taxonomy): domain Eukaryota; kingdom Metazoa; phylum Chordata; class Actinopteri; order Salmoniformes; family Salmonidae; genus Salmo; species Salmo trutta. Next base: position 83,706,951 of record NC_042968.1, on the reverse strand, counting down.
ACCCCAGGAAGGAGACGGACTGTTTGAAGAACACGCATTTCTCAGCCTTGACATATGTCATGCTCCAACTGTCGCCCAAGTACTCTGCGCACCACAGACACATGCGCGGTGCGTGTAGCGGAATATATCAGAATGTCATCGATATAAGCCACCACACCCTGCCCGTGCAGGTCCCTGAGAATCTCGTCTACAAAGGATTGGAAGACGGCTGGAGCATTCTTTAACCCATACGGCATGAAAAGGTACTCATAATGGCCGGATGTGGTACTAAATGCTGTCTTCCACTCATCTCCCTCCCGGATACGCACCAAGTTATACGCGCTCCTGAGATCCAGTTTTGTGAAGAAGCGTGCTCCGTGAAATGACTCAGTTGCCGTAACGATGAGAGGTAGCGGGTAACTGTACCCCGCCGCAATGGAATTTAGACCTCTATAGTCAATGCACGGAAGCAGACCTCCCTCCTTCTTCTTCACAAAAAAACTTGAGGAGGCGGGTGACGTGGAGGGCCGAATGTACCCCTGCCTCAGAAATTCAGAGACATATGTTTCCATAGCCAACGTCTCTTCCTGTGACAGGGGATACATGTGACTCCTGGGAAGTGTGGCGTTTACCTGGAGGTTTATCGCACAATCCACCCGTCGATGAGGTGGTAATTGGGTCGCCCTCTTTTTACAGAAGGCGATAGCCAAATCGGCATATTCGGGAGGAATGCACACGGTGGATATTTGGTCTGGACTCTCCACCGTCGTTGCACCGATGGAAACTCCCACACACCTACCTGAGCACTCCTCTGACCACCCCTTTAGAGCCCTCTGTTGCCACGAAATAGTGGGGTTGTGAAAGGCCAACCAGGGAATCCCCAGCACCACCGGAAACGCAGAAGAATCAATGAGGAAGAAACTAATTCTCTTCTCATGACCCCCCTGCGTAACCATATCCAGTGGAGCCGTGGCCTCCCTGACCACCCCTGACCCTAATGGTCGACTATCTAGGGAGTGCACATGGAAGGGTTTGTCCATCTGAACCCGGGGAATCCCTAACCTATGCACGAAACCGCCGAGCGCCGCCCGAACAGGGAGAGGAGCCACCTTCGGTGGAAGTCGTGACACAGGTGGACTCCAATCAAGTTGTAGAAACATCTCAAGGATGATCAATGGAAACAGGATGCACCTGAGCTCAATTTTGGGTCTCATAGCAAAGGATCTGAATACTTAAGTAAATAAGGTATTTCCATTTTTTTTTTGTAAGAAATTTGCAGCAATTACTAAAAACCTGTTTTCGCTTTGTCATTATGGGGTATTGTGTGTAGATTGATGAGGACAAAAAAACTATTGAATCCATTTTAGAACAAGGCTGTAACCTAACAAAATGTGGAAAACGTCAACAGTGTGAATACTTTCCAAAGGCACTCTATGTACACACAATACCTTCAGAAAGTATTCACACCCCTTGACTTTTTCCACATTTTGTTGTGTTAAAGCCTGAATGTAAAATGTATTGAATCCGGATTTTGTCTCACTGGCCTACACACAATACCCCATAATGTCAAAGTGAAATTATGTTTTGGGGAATTTTTACAAATGAATAAAAAATGACAAGCTGAAATGTCTTGTGCCAGTTAGTATCCAACCCCTTTGTTATGGCAAGCATAAATACATTCAGGAGTAAAAGTGTGCAAGTCACATAAAAAGTTGCATGGACAGAATAGTGTTTAACATGATTTTTGAATGACTACCTCATCTCATCTCCCCACACATACCATTATGTGTAAGGTCACTCAGTCGTGCTGTGAATTTCAAACTCAGATTCAACCACAAAGACCAAGGAAGTTTTCCAATAACTCGCAAAGAAGGGCACCAATTTGTAGATTGGTAAAAAAATAAAAAATTAAATTAAAAGCAGACATTGAATATCTCTTTGAGCATGGTGAAGTTATTAATTACACTTTGGATGGTGTATCAATACACCCAGTCACTACAAAGATACAGGTGTCCTAACTCAGTTGCCGGAGAGAAAGGAAACCGCTCAGGGAATTCACCATGAGGCCAGTGGTGACTTTAAAACAATTAGAGTTTAATGGCTGTGATAGGAGAAAACTGAGGATGGATCAACAACATTGTAGTTACTCCACAATACTAGTCTAAATGATAGCGTGAAAGAAGGAAGCCTAGACATAATACAAATATTCCAAAACATGCATCCTGTTTGCAATGAGGCACTAAAGTAAAACTGCAAAAATGTGGCAAAGAAATACAAAGCATTATGTTTAGGGCAAATTCAACACAACACATCACTGAGTACCACTCTTCATATTTTCAAGCATGGTGGTGGCTGCATCATGTTATGGGTATGCTTGTTATTGGCAAGGAATAGGGAGTTTTTTTATGATAAAAATCAACAGAATAGAACTAAGCATAGGCAAGATCATAGATGCAAAACTGGTACAGTCTGCTTTCCAACAGACACCGGGAGAGAAATTCTCTTTTCAGCAGCACAATAACCTAAAACACAAGGCCAAATATACACTGGAGTGGCTTACCAAGATCACATTGAATGTTCCTGAGTAGCCTAGTTACAGTTTTGACTTTTGTCTTGAAAATCCATGGCAAGACTTGAAAATAGCTGTCTAGCAATGATCAACAACCAACTTGACAGAGCTTGAAGAATAAAAAAAGAATAATGTGCAAATATTGTACAATCCAGGTGTGTAAAGCTCTTAGAGACTTACCCAGAAAGACTCACAGCTGTAATCTCTGCCAAAGGTGATATGATTCTAACATGTATTGAGGTATTTCATTTCCAATGCATTAGCAAAAATGTCTAAAAACATGTTTTCACTTTGTCATTATGGGGGTATTGTGTGTAGATGGGTGAGACATTTTTTTTTTATCCATTTTGAATTCAGGCTGTAACACAACAAATGTAGAATACATTTTTGAAAGCACTGTACATTTAAGAAAAGTGATTCTGCCTTCTTGGTCTTTGCCTTTACACCTTTAGTTTTGTTTGGGGCTGATAAAATAGCAGACAGTTTGTACAAATGGTTCTCTATTCTCCTTGCGTCCTTTTTAAACCATGCATTATTATCAGCAATATAGTTAAAATTGCTTAAACATAAATGTATCATCAATTTGTATTAAGCTTTAGGTGCTCTATTACTAAATACAAGAAAAAATAAGAGGGTATGTGCAACAAATGCAGTCTATAATCTTCACAATAATTCATCTTGACCTATAGGCTATGTCCTACAACATACATTATTAAAAAAGAACATTGAATTGTGTGATAGCCCATATGAGACTGCCCATCTATCCTAAACAGTAGTATAATAGAAAATTATAGCTTCCAATTTATATTGCCATATTTAGGCCATATAGGGATGCAATGCATTGTATCCCCACGAGGAAGCAGCCCCAGTCTGTATGACGCTTCAACATAAGTGTCCATTGTTCATGAATTCATGGTTTCATCATTGTCTAAATGTCATGGACCATAGGCAATATAATAATAACAAAGTCCAGTGTTCAATAATAGTAATAACTGTGTTCCTTTTACCCCATTGAAGGGTTGTCCTCATCGTTGTCTTACGCTGAGAGCAGCATCACAGCCATAGGCTTCGTGATTGTGCATGGATAGCATACCTGAATATTGAGCCAGTCAAATTGGGGTTAGCCTAGATCTGTCGGCTCCTCCTCTTATGTGTTGGGCTTGATGTGTTTCTCGATGAAGCCTCCTTGGCAGTGGAAAACCTGTGTTGTATTCTGGAAGTTCAAGATGAGCTTTGCCGGGTGTATGAAGCCGCATCTCAGGGTTAGCTTGCGTTGCTGGGATCTCACCTCGTTGTAGGTCGCCCTCGGTTTCAGCAGCTCGGCACTCAGATCTGGGTAGATGCTGATCGTTTTCTCAGCACAGATCAGAGCCTCCGATTCTGCTGCGATGAGAAGAATTGGCTCTTTGACTTCAAAACTTTATATTCGTACAATCATACACCGGGATCCGTTGCAGAGAGGACCCGTGCGGTGCGCAATGTTAATCAGCGGCATGGGATCCAGCTTCTCCTGCCCAAACAGTTACAATGCATTCAGGAAATTATTCAGACGCCTTCACTTTTTCCACATTTTGTTACATTACAGCCTTATTCTAAAATGGATTCAATCGTTTTTTTGTCCCCATCAATCTACATACATACCCATAATGGCAAAGCAAAGTCAAGTTTTTAGGAAAAAAACGGAAATATCACATTTACATAAATATTCAGACCCTTTACTCAGTACTTTGCTGAAGCACCTTTGTTCGATCGGATTCAAGTCCGGGCTCTGGCTGGACCACTCAAGGACATTCAAAGACTTGAAGCCACCGCTGCATTTTCTTGGCTGTGTGCTTAGGGTCGTTGTCCTGTTGGAAGGTGAACCTTTGCCCCCAGTTTCATTCCCACAGGTGAATTGTGAATGGACAGATTATGCTAGCTGCTGGAGCGAAAATGATTTGCTAGTTGTTCCTTGTAATACAGTGAACATCCCACACCTTAATATGGTGCTATACCTGTATGTTGACAATTATATGGAATAGCCTGCAGACTAAACTTAAACTTGAGACTCTTGTCCCCCTTGTCCATTTTAAATATTTATTGGTGGATTTTTATTTTTGTATTGCTTGTAACTGTATCGGGTAATGCAAGTTCTTGTGCTGTTAGGGGAATAACATGTGTACATATAATAATCTGCTGCTGTATTTTTTTGTGTGTCCTCTGTGATCGTTTTGTTTGTCTTGTTAAGTTTTTTAATCATTGCACCTAAACTGTATGTGTAAACATGTATACGCAGGGCCCAGCTGTAAAAGAGACCTTGGCCTCAGTCTGTGTTCCTTGTTGAATTAAAGGTAGAATAATACTAATAATATTTGAAAATAAGCAATGCATGCCTCTGGACCCGGCTTGACTGTTGACCCTTTGTAAGACATGTTTCTTTGAATAAGAACATTTGACTGATTGAATGATTATTCAGAGCGACTTGGTTTCATCATCATTACCCTCACAAAACATGTTGGCATAAATGTCAAAAGGTAAGTATTAGAAGAAGTATGCATAACATAAATCATTTGTCTGTACAAAGGTAACACGTAGAGGCCAAAATGCAATCTTTTGTTTACTTTGGTACCGAGTGCTGTCACACGTGTAACGTTCATGCATTTATTTCTATGTGCGCTCTAATGAGGTTATTAATGGACTTGTCATTATCAACAGAAGGAGTTTCCTAGAGGTGCCCAAGATATCAGCAGAGTTGATGTCATTCTGGTCATAGCTCTCAGTGCTAGGACAGTTTACAATCAGAGAGTTACTGGTCCACAGTGGAGATCTTAACTTTACTATTGTCAAATATTTGACATGACGTGTGTGTGTGTGTATATATATATATATATATATATATGTCTGTGTGTGAGCATGTGTGCGTGTGTGTGTGAGATAGAGAGAGAGTGATAGAGTGAGAGAGCGAGAGCGAGAGCGAGAGCGAGAGAGAGGGATGGTATATAAGCAGAGTTCTCCAAAATAACGCTTGCTACACTAGTTAGAAACAGACACCTAGCTGCCTGCCATCCAGCACCTTTCACCGAATTTTCCAGGATATATCTCACCATGCACGGTCAAAACTACAGCAAAGCAATGCAAGGTGTGTTTCTGGTGGCTCTGATTCTTATGCATCAGGTAAAGCACTTTTTATCATTATTTTATCATTTTCTTTGCAATAGTGTTGTTAACCATCTTTAACCAGTAGTGAAACTGTAATGCTAAATGTTGTTGACATATACACTTTGTATGGCAGGTGTGTGCTAGTCCAATAGGAAGCCATGATTCAAGGCTGAGTCTCCAGCAGGGCACCAAGCTACTGGAACGGAGAACCCGCATGACCCCTCTGTGGAGGTTCATGGGTACCAAGCCCACTGGGGCCTACTGCCGAGACCATTTTGAGTGCTCCACCCAAATCTGCAGGTAAGATATAGTTAACTGCCTTGGCTTTATACATTAGCTGTTCTTTGATTGTTTTTTTTTCCCATTTATATTGATCGACTGTCACTTCTCTCCTGGTGTAGAAGGGGCCGCTGTGCCCTCAATGGGGCAGTTCATTCCTAGAAGTGGAGGAGCCAGAGGTTTCTTCTCACCAATCAGAGAACATGTTTTATTGGAGTTGATTTACAACAAGCATGTCAAGAATCTTTCCAGACATGGTGAAACTTATCAGATTGCAAACAGTTTTTTTTATGTAGGCCAGAGATGAAACATTTTGAAATTAGAGGAATGGTTTTTATCAACTTGGTGTATATTGATCTCACATGTACTTGAAAGCACTTTAACTTACCATTTATATGTATGTACTGTATAATACTACAACTCAAGAGCGTTGAAAGTATTTTTATTTTATTTTGTATTTGATCCCCATTAGCTGTTGCGAAAGCAGCAGCTACTCTTCTTGGGGGTCCACACAATGATCACCATTAAACATTGGTGTAAATGTCCTACATGAAGACTGACATCCTATACAACGGTGTTTAGTTGAAATGTTTAGTATGCACTGTTAACTGATAAGTGTGTACTAAAGTGAATATGAACCATTCATCCATGTGCCGTATAATACTGTACTGTAACGATTCTTGCTTACTCATGTCTAATGTCTTTGTAGTGATTTTTATAGAAATAGTATAATGAAGAGGCAAAATGTCAGATGTATTTGAAAAAAAGTAACACACCAAAGATTTGCGCACAAATGAATGCAATGGTGAAATATTTGCATAAGAGCGTACTGTAAAGGAATCAATGTACTGTGCCTGTCTACACGTACATTGTTTAACAAAAGAAGACACACTTAAAGTTGCAAAAAATAAAAGTACATTTCTGATTATTTTTATGTTCTTGTTTATTCATTGACTGCTCATATCTTACTGATGACACAGCACAGATATTTCAACGCTTTGTAGCCTTTTTGTTTATTTTTATGTATAACTTTATATTGAACTTTATTTTATTGTTTATGACAACTATTCGTTTGAAGATGCTGTAGTCAATTATACACTGGGGCTAGGCCTAATGCACACAGAAAATACGGACTAACTAGTCTGAGAAGCAGAGTAACAGACAGTGACCAGAATGCACATCCCTAAACCCTGACATTTACTTCCCTTTCATGTTCTCATCCGATGGTGCAACTATAACAAGCCGTAATAAGAATTGTTTTACTGTATCCATTACACAGACCTTAGTAATCAAACTGCTGCTTCCTATACTAGACTATGGTGATATCATCTATCAAAACAAAACACAACCAAGATCTCACTTTGCGATTTAGATGTAATTTATAACAAGCTGATTCAGACAACTACATTGGTTAAGGAAACTCACACTACTCCTTTCGACAACAGCAGCCATTACACATTCCAAAGGCACATCATGAGGTCAGAGTAACGTCTTTCAGATACAAAGGCTTGACTTTAATCATTTACCTATAGAAATCAGGGCATTAAAATGACACAGTGAATAAAAAAAAAGGCTTTTTCAAATGTTAAGATCAAACAGTTTTTGTTTTTAAACTAATAGACTAAAACATCATCATGTGAAGATATGTAAATCTGTAGGCCTATGTATATATTATAGGTACTAAGTTGTAGCAGTAGTTTTTGTTATATGTATTAGTAGTTGTATCAGTAGTTTATATTAGTTGTATTAGTAGTTGTAGCAGTAGTTTGTATTTGTTGTATTAGTAGTTTTAGCAGTGGTTTTTATTAGTTGTATTAGTAGTTGTAACAGTAGTTTGTATTAGATGTATTAGTAGTTGTAGCAGTGGTTTGTATTAGTTGTATTAGTAGTTGTAGCAGTAGTTTGTATTAGTTGTAGGCCTATTAGTAATTGTACACAACTTTTTATGCTGTTAATAATATAGGGTTTTATTTATGTATTATTATCATCATTGTTATTATTATTAGACAGTAGGTGCTATATTATTATTGTTACGCAGCATTGTTTTTTTTCTTCGTTTTTTTTCTTCATTTGGACACTTCTGAAAACGAGATGATGCATCTCAAGAGATTTCATCCTGCAAATGTTCAAATTTCAAATAAACAGAGAGAATGTCAGCGAGGTTTGAGGGCTGAAATTCACACAAAACCATCAACATCACGAGGAGCTGTAGAATCTCTGGGGCAGGGGTGTCAAACTCATTCCACTGAGGGCCTAGAGCAGGGCTGTCCAACCCTCTTCCTGGAGAGCTACCGTCCTGTGGGTTTTCAGTCCAACCCTCTTCCTGGAGAGCTACCGTCCTGTGGGTTTTCAGTCCAACCCTCTTCCTGGAGATCTGCTGTCCTGTGGGTTTTCAGTCCAACCCTCTTCCTGGAGATCTGCTGTCCTGTGGGTTTTCAGTCCAACCCTCTTCCTGGAGATCTGCTGTCCTGTGGGTTTTCAGTCCAACCCTCTTCCTGGAGATCTGCTGTCCTGTGGGTTTTCAGTCCAACCCTAATTTAACACACCTGATTCTACTAATTAGCTGCTCAACAAGACCTTAACTAGCTGAATCAGAACTGCTAAACTAGGGTTGGACTGAAAACCCACAGGACAGTAGATCTCCAGGAAGAGGGTTGGACAGCCCTGGCCTAGAGTCTGCAGGGTTTTTGTTTTTTCCTTTCAGTTAAGACCTAGACAACCATTTGTGGGGAGTTCCTTACTAACCAGTGACCTTAATTCATCAATCAAGTCCAAGGGTGGAACGAAAACCCGCAGTCACTCACTCTGCCCTCTGTGCTCTGGGGTGAAACTCACAATAACGCACAGATGGTTACGGAAACTATACTCCGTCAACTGGTGAGTGCACTGTGGGCCTATTCATGACAATAGGCTGGCTACCTTTGATGTGATGTGTATCCAATATCTAATGTACATTTATGATTAGTCTAGCCCTACTTAATACCAAAAACAATTACATTTTTTGGAAAGGCAAATATTGTTGATTCTTGTCTGATTTTTAAAGTGCACTGCTTATATGTTGGAATTTATATCCTCAATGCTAATATCAGCACCTCTCCTTCTGTCACATTTCTTGCATCAGTCAACATTTACATTGAAGTCATTTAGCAGACGCTCTTTTCCATGCGCGATATTGTGTGTAAACATGTACAGGTAACTGCCAAAATAAAGTAAGTAACGTGTCTTAATAGGGCGTTGGGGTCACCACGGGGCAGAACAGCTTCAAAGCACCTTGGCATAGATTCTACTAGTGTCCGGAACTCTACTGGAGGGATGCGGCACCATTCTTCCACAAGAAATTCCATCATTTGGTGTTTTGTTGATGGCGGTGGAAAGAGCTGCACTCCAGAATCTCCCATAATTGTTTAATTGGGTTGAGATCTGGTGACTGATATGGCCATGATATATGGTTTACATCGTTTTCATGCTCAAACCATTCAGTGACCACTCGTGCCCTGTGGATGTGGGCATGGTCATCCTATGGGGGCATAGCCATGGTAGACAAAATAATTGCCTGACCAGCATTGTTATGACCCTAGGCATGATGGGATGTTAATTGCTTAATTAAGATGGGTTTTGTCTGTTGACGTGTAACTTTTTGTATGCAGTTTTTCCACAATGGATTTTTTTTTTCTCGTTCAATATCCTGTCCAGCTGGTGGCTGCGGCGCGCCATTAACATTGGATGCCAACCGCTTTTAAACCCATCATAGAAGAAGAAAAATATTTCAGTGATGACATCACAGCTATCAATTCTTTACCAAGTGCAGCTTGCCACCTGCTGTGAACACAAATCTCAGTTTTTGGACATTATTCCGTTCTAATTAATTTATTCATCACTGTGTGTAAATACCAGAACTGTAAATACGGTATTTGTTTTATCCATATTTCACTGACATTTGTCAATACTTTAAGAATATTTGCATAATTATTAAAGCATTATGTATCTATTTTTTATGCTAGCTATCTAACATTAATAGCTACATTTTTGCCTGTCATTGTTTAACTGGCTAGTCTGATGTTGCTATCTACTTGTATTTTGGTTTCAGTCATTGGATTATTATAACAGACGAGGAGCTGTATATCTTGTTTTGTTATTGTTAAATGAATATGTGCCTTGTCTTAGTCTGCATGTCATTTTTATCATGTTTATTATTTCCACACCACATCTTGTATGGATAAATGGACAGCTAATTGGATAATCACAGCTGAGTGCAGGGCTGGTCCTGGCCTTTCTGCCACAATTTTCATCCCAGTAAGCAAAATGACGTCTAAAATACATGTTTTCCAGACGTTGAAGTTAGGTTCAATTTAGGTTCTGAATGAAAAGTGAAAAGACGTCATTGATAGATGTCTATGTTTAGACCAAATCAAGGCTGGCCCAGACCGGACAAAATCTGGACCAAAAAAAGATGTCCGGACAGGACCAAAGAAAATACAGCCTAAAGGCGTCAGCCTCAGTCCGTGCTTACAGTACTGGGGTACAGCCTACAGTACTGGGGTACAGCCTACAGTACAGCCTACAGTGTCGCCTGAAATGACATTTTAGGAATGCCCATCTACGTGATTGGACTACTGTTTCGTAAAACAAAAAAAGACGTTGGTGTTGGTCTGTGGTTACTGGGGTGTAGCCTACCATGTAGGCCTGCAATGGAATTTTATGAATGCCCATCCTTATGGTAGTCCCACCATTTGTAAAACATGCCGTTGCATTGGCAAGTCCTGATTTCTGTGACTAATCAAATTGGCTATTTAAGCTCTGAATTTCAGCTACCCAACTTTATCAGTTGGAGTTATCCTGAACCTATTTGCAATGTGTTAACACAGCGACAAATGCAGAAGTATTTTATTTTTTGCTATGATCAGCATGTAAAAAAAATGTATACAAACTTGAAACAACTGATCATAACAATTTAGCCTATGGGGTGAAACTCTTGGACAGCAGTTATGTGAGTAGCCTGATTGTCCATTCCATATTGTCCATTTTACTTTGACCTGTTTGTCCTGTTTTTAGGATATGTTGTTTGTTAACATGTCAGCGCATATTTTTATTTGATTGGTCGCCAAGTAGGTTAAGCTATTTGATCGGAGATACCTGTATAATGTAAAAAGTTCCCATCTCATTACATTGTCATACATTTTATCCCCAGCCTGTAGGCTACAGAAAAGGCCACATAGTCTTTCTACCATGTTATATCTGCTAAATGATTTATGTAAAAAAAATGGATGGCATGTTGATGGAGCGCCGCAGCAATGCGTCTCTCTAACAACCCTGGAGAGGTGCACTGGGAATGGACAAGATAAATATATTGCGTCTCTGCCTTTGACAAAATGGACACTGCTTATTACAAGACGGCATCAGCGTGCTCAACTAAAAAGCCCACAACACTGAGAGAAATTGTGATTGTTTTGGGGCAGAATTATGAGGTTTTATGTGTTGTTGGGGGTACGTCTTGGTCAGTTTAGCTCAGAAAATGCCGCCCTCGTCAATTTGCCACCACGGGCGGCTGCCTAATGAGCGGGCCGGCCATGGCTAAGTGACATGGCACAGAATTGCAAACCTTTTTTTCATCTCCAATCAACATTAAAGAACCATAAACTAAGGAACTCTCTCTAAATCTCCATAAATTCACCTACTCAATTGTTTAAACACCGCCCTCTACTTCAGCAATGTTGGCCTGCCTGTACGTCTACAGGAGGGAGCTGTTGAGCATGGATGGCTTATTGGTGAGAGTTACCTACTCCATTTGGGGGATATTTGCCATTGCTAAAGCAACTTGAGTAGTCCCAATTGTCCTGTTTGTATTATTTTTTTGCTGCGCCATTGTGGGATATTTAATGGTAAGGCGTTTGTATATTCCTCAAAGCCATTAAAGCAATGATTTTAGCCATGTATGGTTAATTAGGCACGTTTCAAAATGCAAATGGCGAAAGTCATTCACAATTGGTATTCATCAACACATCTTCTACCAGTGTGCATAGGATTGTTTGATAAATCACACTTTTTCTATGAGTACGAACAGTCTAAATTCGGTTCATAAGTAGTATTTTATATTTTCTATGCAATATTGATCAATGAGGCCCCGGGTGTTTCTTCCTTTTTCTCAGATTAACAAAGTGGAGACATTTAAATACAGCAAGTGCAAGTCTGACTGCATGAACTCCAAGTATAACTCCCAGACAACTGCTACAGTGGTGGGAGACGATGAGTAGGGTCACCTGCTGCCCGGTGGATGCCACCTCAATGTTCTTGCTCTTCCTGACCCAAATGACCGCATCAGGTACACATCCATACCCCACTGTATGCCCTCTCCTCCAGTATTGCTGCAACCTTAAACCTTCAAATGTGGCAGCCGCTCTGTTAATCCTGTCTGCTGTCATCGGCTGGCCTTCATATCGTCTACACTCGAGATGATACTCATTCAGGACGTCATGTTCTACATAAAAGCTGCATATAAAGTGGCAAGAAGTTCTCCTTTTGACCTGCTGTTGATGTTCAGTGCATTTGCTGAGCTCTGCGGGTTTTTATTAACAAGGGATGGTCAACTTTGATGGGGGTGGAGGCCACCAAAAAAGCGGAACTCATCATGAGGCCACAGTGGCTCATCGGTCTGCGTACCCCCCATCAGCTAAATGAAAGAAACAAATCCTGCAATTCTCCACATTTTACCATAGGGTGGGAAATGTTAGCAGTTTTTAATATGATAATATGATCAATGGGCTCCACCCTGGTTGGTAATTATTTACTACAAGTTTAGATAGCTGGTTGCTAGACTAAAAGTAGCTGACAAGGGCTAATTGAACAACCTAATTTCGAAATTGCATCTTATGTATTTTGTTATTATAACTCTCAACAGTAAGTTGAGACCCTGACTTAGTTCCAAAAAAATATATATTTAGTGAAATTGGTCCGCAGGCCTAAAAAAAGTTTCCCATCCCTGGTGTAGACGGTCTACATCTTTTTTCTAGACGTGTGAACCAGCAGTCCTTCAGTCCTTTCTCTGGATTTTGGGGGGAATGTGGGGACAAAACAAACCTGTGGGATTCCTGAGATCAACGTCAGCGCAACTGGCAAAACTAAGCGTTCTTTCACTCATGCAACTTTCAGAACGTGCACCCAGGGGGCCCTCTCTCCCCCCCTCCCCTCCCCCCCTCTCTCCCTCTCTATGGCCAGGGCGTTACAGTACCCCCCCCCCCTCTCTATGGCCAGGGCGTTACAGTACCCCCCCCCCCCAAAGGTGCGGACTCCGGCCGCAAAACCTGACTCTAAAGGGGAGGGTCCGGGTGGGCCTTCCTACAGCGGCGGCTCTGGTGCGGGACGTGGACCCCGCTCCACCCTCGGCTTAGCCCACTTCGGTGGCGCCCCTGGCTGCGCCGGAGGACTGGCAGGCGACCCTGGCTGCGCCCGGCTGGCGGGCGACTCTGGCGGCTCCGGACAGGCGGGCGGCTCTGGCCCAGACTTCACCAGGCTGGGGAGACATGCAGGAGGCCTGGCTCTGGGCGCAGGCACAGGACTCACCAGGCTGGGGAGACCCACAGGAGGCCTGGTCCGAGGAGGAGGCACAGGATGTACCAGGATGGGGAGACCCCCTGGAGGCCTGGTCCTGGGAGGAGGCACAGGATAGACCAGGCTGGAGAGACCCCCTGGAGGCCTGGTCCTGGGAGGAGGCACAGGATAGACCAGGCTGGAGAGACCCACTGGAGGCCTGGTCCGAGGAGGAGGCACAGGATAAACCGGGCTGTGGGGGAGCACTGGAGTTCTGGTGCGTAGGCTTGCCACCCATACTCCAGGCTGAATGCCCACTCTTGCCCAGCATGGGCGGAGCACAGGCATAGGACGAACTGAACCCTCCCAGCGCCCCGGAGACACAGTGCGCAGCGCCGGCGCAGGATAGCCTGGACCGAAACAGCGCACTGGAGACCAGACGCGCTGAGCTGGCACAATCCGTCCTGGCTCGATGCCCACACTCTCATGGCACTTGCGGGGGGCTGGTCTATAGCGCACCGGGCTCTGAGTGCGCACTGGAGACACCGTGCACTTCACAGCATAACACGGTGCCTGACCAGTACCACGCTGCTTCCGGTAAGCACGGGGAGTTGGCCCAGAATTCCATCCTGGCTCTGCCACACTCCCCGTGTGCCCCCCCCAAAAAATGTTTTGGGGCTGCCTCTCGTGCCTGTTGCGCTCCCTTGCCTCATACCAGCGCCTCTCAGCTTTCGCTGCCTCGATCTCCCACTGCGGGCGGCGATACTCCCCAGCTTGAGCCCATGGTCCCTTTCCGTCCAGTAATTCCTCCCACTGCCAAGAATCCTGAACCTTCTGCTCCTTCCTCCGCTGCTTGGTCCGTTGTTGGTGGGTGAATCTGTAACGGCCGTCGTCAGAATGAGACCAAGGTGCAGCGGAGGATGTGTTCATCTTAAATTATTTTAATGACCGAATGAACACTAGCAAAAGAAAACACGAAAATGACAGCCAAACAGTTCTGTCAGGAATAACAAAATACTAGACAGAAAACATTTACCCACAAACCCCAAAGGAAAAACAGGCTGCCTATGTATGACTCCCAATCAGCAACAACAATCTACACCTGTTCCTGATTGAGAGCCATACACGGCCGAAACAAAGAAAACCACCAACATAGAAAAAGAAACCTAGAAAGCCAACCCATGTCACACCCTGGCCAAACCAAAAATAGACAATAAAAAAACCCTCTCTATGGCCAGGGCGTTACAGGTAGTGTCACTCCTCAGGGGTAGAGCGAGGGAGTGAGTGTGTGTGTGTGTACATCAGGATTGGGGTCAATTCCATTCCAAGGATGGTTCTTGTTCAATTCCATTCCAGGGATGATTTTCTATACAATTCCAATTCAGACAGTCTAAATTCCAATTAAATTCATTTTTGTTTTTAAAGATTGTGGCAATTTTAATTCCAAGTAAATTCTTCAGACGCTGCAGCTATATTGAACACATTTAAATGGATACTAATATCCCGTTATCAGTGGTGGAAAAAGTACCCAATTGTCAAACTTGAGTAAAAGTAAAGATACTTAATAGAAAATGACTCAAGTAAAAGTGAAAGTCACCCAGTAAAATACTACTTGAGTAAAAGTTTTTGGTTTTAAATATACATAAGTATCAAAAGTAAAAGTATAAATCATTTCAAATTAGTTACTAAGCAAATCAGACGACAATGTTTTGTTGTTTGTTATCATAGCCAGGGGACACTAACACTGCCATCACATTTCTGCTTATCATTTCCGACATTTGGTAGGCCAATTGTTTGTCAACTATAGATAGATACGTGCAGCTTCTCTTCTGTCACAACTTTCTGCCCTAGAAGACTAAATAAAGTAGACAGAATAATGTCTTACATGGTAGAATGAAAGCATTAGTAATCTAGTTGACATCGGATAAGTCTGTTTAACTTCAGCTAGGCCCCCTCTCCCGTGTCAGTGTCCCAAATGTGTAATTCGCACTCCGACCTGTGAAGGGCAGCAATAAACCACAAATCGTCTAGTCTACCGGAAAGCTTCAAGAAGTTTTTATTTGTCTGGTATTTGTTCTTGTATTACGGTTAGTGACGACATTCGCCGCTCTTTGCTCTACAGTACTGGATTACAACGCTCATTACACTAGGAAAACTGTTGTAATGAACACATGAGAATGGTGGGCTGAGTTTTCTGGACTTTACTACCTTAAATAATACTTTTATAAGATTAATTGGATAAAACAATTCCTAAGAAGACCCACTTCTATGTGGAATTTTATTCCCCATCATGTCTTCTCTACTTTTGGTGGCCTTAACTTCATGTTGGTTTGCAATTATAATATTGACAAAGTTCCAGTGAAACTTTCTGCTTTTCATCGGCAGGTTTTCTGATCATGGTCCTTAATCTATAAGCATAATTTTTCTCCACGCAGATATTATATATAGAATAATCGGGACGTATTGTATAAAAGTACTTCTTTGTTTTTAGAATATTGGTTCTGAAATAATATCCTATTGGTGAGCCAACTGGTAAATGCAGAGGGTATTTTACTTAGTTATAAGGAATTCTTATCCCTTTTCAAGGTCCCTGTAACACCTAAAGATTTTGCAATTGTTTTAGATGCCCTCAGGTGTTGCTTTATTATTCAGGAACGTGTCAAGACCTGACCCTCAGAGCCTACCTTCTATTGACCCTGTTGACTCATCAGTAGGAAAGATTTGTTTCTCTTTTGGTCCATTTAACAACAGAAAGGAAAGGATTGATTGATAATGTAGCGACCCGCACAGACAGCTGTGTGTTATCTGTTAAGCTATTAGTTCGTTGTGTTGTACTTACAGTACCCAGTGATCGCGGGATCCAACATGCCAATCAACCGGCTATCTGCCAATCACGGGAATGCCTGGAATGTTCTGATGCAGGGCAGCCTGGTGGTTGGCGGAGTGGCGTGGAGGGGGGTTGGGCAGTGGGATGGAGCATTGGAAGATAAGACCGGGTTTAGCTATTTTTCTCTCTCTTACGTCGGGGCTTCACAAGAGAATGTCACGGTTGGTTTGTGGGGTATCCTTCATTTATTTGGCGTGGGCTACGGCCAAACAGTAGCCTGTGTAAAGTTGGGTTAATAAACCGTCAATTCGTAAACTCAATCCTCTGTCTGGACAATTGTTCCTTCATGATCTAGTCAGGTCATTACAATATATACTTTAGGTCTACCACCTGCCTGGGCAAAATACTTTATTTGCAACTAGTAAGAACGTTTCATTTTGTGAAAGCCCGGTTCATGTGAACGTATACAAGTTCAATATTCTTCATATAGTCATTGTGACAGTAGATGTCAATTATAGTTTTTTCTATGAATTCCAGGAGAATCCGTAATATTTTTAAAAGGAAATCTTTATTTTTCTATTGTAAGAGTGGCGACTTTTATTTCATTCAAGAAACTCATACCTGTTCCACCGATGCTGCGTTTTGGAAGTGGCAATGGGGGGATGATATTTGGCTTTAAGAGTAATGTACTGAGTCATGAAGCAGATAATACAGGGAGATTGATTATGCTATCGGTAGATGTCAAGTAACTATGTTATTTAGAGACATTGAGAGGAAAATAAGTAAAATGATGTCTAAATTTCCATTGGCCAAAGTAATATGAGGTGTAGATTTTAATACAGTATTACATGATCTAGATAGATGGCTTCCTAAGGAGAGCAATTCTGTTTGTGAGATAAGGAATATATGTCTAAGGTTAGGTGTTCCAGATATTTGTCGACATAAGAACCCAGATAAATCTTTGGTACTCTATGTAAACATAAATGTATCTACACAATCCCATACTGATTTCTGGCTGATATTTGAAGATATGGCTGACAAGGTTGATAGTCTCAATTAAACCATCGATTTTAACAGACCACAAAGGGATTCCAATAAAGATAAATGTGCATAGTTTGTCAACAAAAAAAGTTAACGGTTACTGTAAATTTGAATAAGACTTTACTAGAGAATGAAGTATTTAAGAAGTAGCAGGAATTGAGAACTTGTTCTCAACTAGCCTACCTGGTTAAATAAAGGTGAAATAAATAAAAAATGAAATGAAAAGTTCAACAAAACAAATGCACTAACACGTTTGTGTGAGTGAGGGGGGATTATTTAATTTTTTTTACTCAGTTCACGTTATTTTTGCACACATGTAGCCTTGTGCAGTTGATCGATGTCTACTATAGTGGCCACTATAATAGAGCCAAAATAGAATGTCTGTTTCATACTATTTCTACTTTAAGATGTTTTTTTCCCAAGTGCAATATTAGTGTGTGTGGTGACAAGCGTTCTATTATAAAGGCTGTCATGGCTAACTGCAATATTAGTGTATTTTCTTCCCCCGCAAGACTTGAGTGTCATTTGCAGTAAAGTCTAGGCAACAAATAACATTGGATTGCTTTATTTACATTTTTTAGCTGTGAGTTAGGTTCACAGTAACCACTTTTTATTTTACACACAGAGACTGATCATGTAGATCATATTCTTTTTTGTTTAATTAGTTAAAACCTGCATTTCCACCTAGCAGGGATTTTGCATGTTTCAGAGCAACAACAAAAAAGTGTCACCTTTTTGGGCCCTCACCAGTTTGCATCCCTGATTACTACAGGAGACTAAAACATTTTATAATCAAAGTTAACACACCTGGTGAGATGACGAACGTGGTAGAACCAGTTACATTGAACTGGACTAACCTTCTGCTCTGATTCTCTGCACCTTAGCACACATGCACTCACACATACAACACACACATACATTCATGAACATCTAATCAAGTGGCTTCCCAGACTATTTGAATTGCCCCAACCCCCTCTTTTACGCTGCTGCTCGCTGTTTATTATCTATGCATAGTCACTTAATAACTCTACATGTACATATTACCTCCATTACCCTGTGTCATAGTCAGTGTAAGTAGGTGGCAGGGAAGAGACGGACTGTTTAAAGAACAAGCATTTCTCAGCCTTGACATACAGGTCATGCTCCAACAGGCGACCAAGCACTTTGCGCACCAGGGACACATGCTCGGCGCGTGTAGCGGAGTAAATCAGAATGTCATCGATATACACCACTACACCCTGCCCGTGCAGGTCCCTGAAAATCTCATCGACAAAAGACTGGAAGACTGATGGAGCATTTTTTAACCCATACGGCATGACAAGGTACTCATAATGCCCTGAGGTGGTACTAAATGCCGTCTTCCAATCAGGAAAAGTGACAGACAAATATATGAGCAACAGAGGGCTCTGGATGAGAATGGTGCCTACTCACCTGGGGTGGCGCCAGAGCGCCCTGCCTGTTACCTCGATTCCCAGAAGAACCTACCCGGCACCGACCAGCAGTGTGTGCTCTGCGGTCACTGACGGTACGCGAGCGGGAACTCCCTCCGCACCCTCTCTCCTGGCTCCATGGTTATAGGAGAGGGGGTGCAGGAGGATGAAACCACCAGACCCTGATCTGGACGTCCACGAGCAGCCAGCCCGTTGTCCAACTGGATGGACAGATCCACCAGCTGGTCGAAGGTTAGGGTGGTGTCTCTACAGGCCAGCTCCCGACGGACGTCCTCCCGCAGACTGCAGCGATAATGATCTATCAGGGCCCCGTGATTCCATCCTGCACCGGCTGCCAGGGTCCTGAAGTCCAAGTCCTCAGATGGTAGAGGCGCTCACCCGCCGCTCTGCCCTCGGGTGGGTGGTCGAAGACTGCCCGGAAACGGCGGATGAACTCCTCATATCGGTCCAACGCCGTATCTCCTCCTTCAACCATAGCGCTGGCCCATTCCAGGGCTCTCCCGGTGAGGCACGAGACGAGGGCGAAAATCTTCTCTCGGTCTGATGGGACTGGGTGGACCGTGGCCAGAGAAAGTTCTAATTGGAGCAGGAAACCCCGGCAGTTGGCAGTACTTCCGTCGTAACCCAGAGGCATGGCTAGACGAATACCACCCGGTTCAGGTTGACAAGGGGTGTCTTGGATCGACCCCGGTTGGGCTGGTGGAGGCGCTGGCTGAATCTCCCGTCTCTCTAAGCGGTCCATCAGCTGAACAGCGCGACCCATAGCAGCGCATTGGATCGCGGAGCGCATTCTTCTGGATGCGAGCCTCCACCTCCCTGTCCGGGATCTCTTCTCCTGCTGACTTCAAAAAAATTGGTCGGTGATTCTGTCATAGTCCGTGTATGTAGGTGGCAGGGAAGTCAGGCGCAGGAGAAAACAGAGTGGTTAAAAATTGAATATTTATTTCCAAAAAACCAACGTAGAAAAATAATCCGTGTAAAACAATATCCCGTCGCACACCGATACAGAAACAACACGTACATAACAATCACCGACAGAGATATGAGGGGAATCAGAGGGTTAAATACACATATAATTACTGGGATATGAAACAGGTGTGTAAAGAGACCAGACAAAACCAATGGAAAATGAAAAACTGATCAATGGAGGCTAGAAGGCCGGTGACGTCGATCGCCGAACACCACCCGAACAAGGAGGGGCATCAACTTCAGTAGAAGTCGTGACACCCTGACTAACCTGTACCCCCGCACATTGACTCTGTACTGGTACCCCCTGTATATAGCCTCACTATTGTTATTTTACTGCTATTCTTTAATTATTTGTTACTTTTATTTTATTTTAAAAAAAATTAAAGTCTTTTAAACTGCATTGTTGGATAAGGACTTGTAAGCATTTCACTGTAAGGTCTACACCTGTTGTATTCAGCATTTCACTGTAAGGTCTACACCTGTTGTATTCAGCATTTCACTGTAAGGTCTACACCTGTTGTATTCAGCATTTCACTGTAAGGTCTACACCTGTTGTATTCAGCATTTCACTGTAAGGTCTACACCTGTTGTATTCAGCATTTCACTGTAAGGTCTACACCTGTTGTATTCAGCATTTCACTGTAAGGTCTACACCTGTTGTATTCAGCATTTCACTGTAAGGTCTACTACACCTGTTGTATTCAGCATTTCACTGTAAGGTCTACACCTGTTGTATTCAGCATTTCACTGTAAGGTCTACTACACCTGTTGTATTCAGCATTTCACTGTAAGCGTCATGATTTTACGGTGTTCCTCTTAGCACCCAGAGGGCTTTTCAATCGGCTGTAAATGTAGTCTCTCCATGCTACCGATTATTAACGCCAAATACGTGGTTTTATCATTCGGCATGTGACAAATACAATGTGATTTGATGCTACACATCACAACTGCTGCTACCAGGCTCTTATTATGGTAGATAAAATATTATTTATATTTGAACTTTGAACTTTCTTCAAACTACAAATCTACCATTCCAGTGTTTTTCTTGCTATACTTTATTTACTTTGCCACCATGGCATTTTTTGCTTTTACCTCCCTTATCTCACATCATTTGCTCACATTGTATATAGTCTTGTTTTTTTTTCTACTGTATTATTGACTGTATGTTGTTTACTCCATGTGTAACTCTGTGTTGTTGTATGTTGTCGAACTGCTTTGCTTTATCTTGGCCAGGTCGCAATTGTAAATGAGAACTTGTTCTCAACTTGCCTACCTGGTTAAATAAAGGTGAAATAAAAATAAATAAATAAAAAATAAATACTGCACAGTTTGAACACTTGCCCCCCAATTTCGCTTCCCCAAAACACATGTACATTTTGGACTTTAAATGTAGCCTTCCTGTGTTATAGCCATTTACTTTATGCTCGTATTCTTATATTTGTATTATTTCTTATTGTATTGTCGAAGGAACCTGCAAGTAAGCATTTCCTTTGACGGAGTATACCTTGTGTATCCTGTACATACAACTAATACAACTTAACTTGATTAATGGGGTGTGTCTGTGGCAGGGCTGTCCAAAAGACAATGCAGGTTATATCATTACCAACCTAGTTAGCTAAAGTCAATGTTTTATCTCATTTGAGATCACACACACACCCCATTCACAGGAAATACAAGTTATTAGGGGTTCAAGCAGCAAAGCTGGGTGAAATCCTATTGTATTTGTTGCCATTATACGTCATCTGTAACGTCACATTAAAATGATAATGGTGCAACCTTTCATGATGGCAAAGGGTCAAGGTTCACACCCTCTCATGCATTGCCATGCCAATTGGCCACATTTAGTAGCACTATAATAATTGATTTAAAAACCTCTTAGATTTAAAGTCCTCTGTTTAGGAGACCTGTGTGGCTCTGGTACCGGTTCCGACTGACATTTTCCTTATAAATCGATCTGTGGACACCGTAGATTGAAATGGCTTGCATTGACTGGTAGCCCTGCTTCTCAAGGCCACAGGAGTATATCTCTTCCGCCTGTGTGAAGTAGGATGTGAAATCTAACACCACTTGAAGCTGGGATGGCGCTCCTATCATGTCATTCGCTCTGCCGACTGTCCAACTCCTGGCTGAAGGAGTTGCTATTGACAAAGCACATGCCTGCAAACCTTACATTGTAGCACAGTAGGAGAGAGTGGTTTTGTCACTCTAGCACATTCAGAGATCGATTTATAGCCAACTTTATCAAAATCATCTAAAATAATAGATTTTTAATAAAAAACACTGTCATAGACGGACCTCATTTAATATGAGATGAAAGGAAAGTTCCTAACGAGTTCAGGAAGCGAAGCTAGAGAGCTCTGTGCTGTTCACAGCGGTCGCGGCAGACTTTGTGATCAAGAGAGACCTTTAAAAAAAATATGCACATTTTCTCTAACAATTAACATATATGTATTTTACAGTTATAAGGAAGGTGAAATCTTAGTCGTTTTTTAATTCGATTATACTATTTTTAGAAAGCATAGTCATTTCAAGCCTTATTCATACAGTTTTGTTGAATAGGAAATACATCAAAATATTTCATATTTTTTGTATATTTGTACTGTGTAGTTGAGCTTGTGTCATAAAAAATGACTACACTTGAGCAATTTATAACTCACCAGAAAGGTGAGATTTTACCTTTGTTGGAGTATGGACAATTGTGTACGGCCCTCATGATAAATAATTACTTTTGGGGATTACATAGATTACATTTTAAATTAATTTAGTTCCATTTAACTGGTTTTAATGCAAACATTGAAAGGTCAAGCCCCTCACCCTGTCACGGTTGTCGTCGGTGAAGGAGGACCAAAACGCAGCAGGTACGTGTATGCTCATCTTGATTTTTATTAACTTCCAAAAATGAACGTACAAAATAGCAAAACAAAACCGACAAAAACAGTCTGGCAAAGCTTAAGGCTCAACACAGAACAATCACCCACAAATCACAAACACACCCTACTATATGGGACTCTCAATCAAGGGCAGATAGACAACACCTGCCTTCAACTGAGAGTCCCAACCCCAATTAACCAAACATAGACATACACTTACTAGACTCCACATAGAAATACTTAAACATAAACCAAAACCCGGAATTACTAAATCAACCACCCTTTTAACAAAAACACACCACCCTGAACCACATAAAACAAATACCCTCTGTCACGCCCTGACCAAACTACAAAAACAATTAACCTTATACTGGCCAGGACGTGACACACCCCATGTGACTTAGTCATACAAATAGTTACTTTGAGATGACTACCACTATGAATACAGATCCTCCCAAAATTACTACTTTTAAAACTTGTTGAATACAGATCTCAGAAAGTAATTAAGATTAAGTAAGATCTGAGTAGTGACAACTTTTCAGAAACTACACTTGCCTGCACAATTATTAGGCAAATTGTATTCCTCAGGATTAATTTTATTGTTGAACAAACAAACATGAATGTTTAACAAAGGAAAAGTGAGTTTTGTCTTTCTCAGGGGAATATACACTGCTCAAAAAAATAAAGGGAACACTAAAATAACACATCCTAGATCTGAATGAATGAAATAATCTTATTAAATACTTTTTTCTTTACATAGTTGAATGTGCTGACAACAAAATCACACAAAAATAATCAATGGAAATCCAATTTATCACATTTAGTCACACTCAAAATTAAAGTGGAAAACCACACTACAGGCTGATCCAACTTTGATGTAATGTCCTTAAAACAAGTCAAAATGAGGCTCAGTAGTGTGTGTGGCCTCCACGTGCCTGTATGACCTCCCTACAACGCCTGGGCATGCTCCTGATGAGGTGGCGGATGGTCTCCTGAGGGATCTCCTCCCAGACCTGGACTTAAGCATCCGCCAACTCCTAGACAGTTTGTGGTGCAACGTGGCGTTGGTGGATGGAGCGAGACATGATGTCCCAGATGTGCTCAATTGGATTCAGGTCTGGGGAACGGGCGGGCCAGTCCATAGCATGGAAACGTCATCACTCAGAATAACGCCTGTCACGCAGTTAGTCTGCAGCATAGCATTAGTGCTCAGCGTCCTTAGGCTATTGGGTTTCAGTCAGAGTTATTTAATTGTATATTTAGTGAATGAGCAAGATAAGGGTGTTGCTATAAATCATGATATTGGGAAAACTGTTCATTTCTAGCGAGTGTATTTGATTTGGCTTTCGTTTCTTGGCTGACTAGCTGATTAGCTACTGGCTGGCTAGCTAGCTGATATTGAAGAGATGAGAACGTTTTTCTGACTGAAGCACATATCTTCTGACCGTGACACAGTGCCCCCCTGTGGACTGAAGCGGAACTTTACTACAACAACATATTTAACCCTGTTTGAAATGTGTAATGTTGAGGTGGTAGAACTGACGGTGTTGTGCCGAAAAGCTCCCCCCTGACAGAATTCTCCCCTTCCTTCACGTAAACGCGCACGCACTCAATTCTTCATTGCTGCGACTTGCCTGCTAGTTGAGATTTCTGATCAAGTTAGGCTGTGTTTCATTTTATTTTTTTATGTCGGTTTGATCGCGGAGGAGGCACTAGTAATGTCTGCAGTTTCCGGTTTGGCTATTTGTTTCAAGTGTATTAGCCTATCTATAAATCTCTGCCAAAATTCGTCATCTCTCCCATGTCATATTCGACTAGTAGTTGTTCTGAAATGTTCATTGCTTGCTTACATTTTACTCCCTCTTCTATGTTTAATATAACACACATACATTAATTATTCATTTCGTTTGCCAATCCTGACGTGAAGTTTGTTCTATAGAAAGTATTTGACTCTGATGTGTGCCACAGAAAGTATTTGACTCTAGCCACAAAATTAAGGAAATTAGAGGGGGGAGGATTTCGGCAAGACTATTTTCTTGCCTGCCGAAATTCTCAGCCCCTCCCCTTCCATTTTGGGACTGCAAGAAAATGGCCTGTCGAACCCCCCCCCCCTGCTAATTTCCTTAATTGCACTGTGTACCTACATGTACATTAAGTATACAAAACATTAAGAACACCTGCTCTTTCCATGACATAGACTGACCAGGTGAAAGCCATGATCCCTTGTTGATGTCACCTGTTAAATCCACTCCAATCCGTGTAGATGAAGGGGAGGAGACAGGTTTAAGATGGATTTTTAAGCCTTGAGACAATTGAGACATGTATTGTGTATGTGTGCCATTCAGAGGGTGAATGGGAAAGACAAAAAAATGAAAGTGCCTTTGAACGAGGTATGGTAGTAGGTGCCAGGAGCACCGGTTTGTGTCAAGAACTGCAACGCTACTGGGTTTTTCACGCTCAAAAGTTTCCTGTGTGTATCAAGATTGATCCACCACCCAAAGGACATCCAGCCAACTTAACACAACCGTGGGAAACATTGGAGTCAACATGGTCCAGCATCCCTGTGGAACGCTTTCAACACCTTGTAGAGTCCATGCCCTGACGAATTGAGGCTGTTCTGAGGGCAAAAAGGAAGCAACTCAATATTAGGTAGGTGTTCCTATTGTTTGGTATACTCCTCCATATTATCATGTGTATATGACAAATAAACAAAGTTGAACTTAGAAGGAAAGGAGGAGGTTAGCCAGAAAGGGAGGGGAAAAGATGGCCAGCTTTGTGGTGAGATTGTAGGTGAACACAACATTGAAAATACATAGGCACTTATGATGTGTCCTCAATTGTTATGTAATCTAAAAGTCTCATATTAGCTGGTAGAACTGATGAAATGGAACGAATTCTACCATTCTACAGGTAATTGGTTTTGGCTCATGTCTCTTTATATTCATGTATTTACAGTACCAGTCAAAAGTTTGGACACACCTTCTCATTCAAGGGGTTTTCTTTATTTTTTACTATTTTCTACATTGTATAATAATGGTGAAAACATCAAAACTATGAAATAACACATGGAATCATGTAGTAACCAAAAAAGTGTTAAAC
This sequence comes from Salmo trutta, assembly GCF_901001165.1. NCBI lineage: Eukaryota > Metazoa > Chordata > Actinopteri > Salmoniformes > Salmonidae > Salmo > Salmo trutta. Next base: position 83,681,205 of record NC_042968.1, on the reverse strand, counting down.
AAATCAAAATATATTTTATTGCATTTCAATTAACAGGTGTGCCATGTTAAAAGTTAATTTGAGGAATTTATTCCCTTCTTAATGCGTTTGAGCCAATTAGTCATGTTGTGACAAGGTAGGGGTGATATACAGAAGATACAGTAGCCCTATTTGGTGAAAGATCAAGTCCATATTATGGCAAGAGCAGCTCAAATAAGCAAAGCGAAATGACAGTCCATCATTACTTTAAGACATGAAGGTCAGCCAATGCGGAAAATCTCAAGAACTTTGAAAGTTTCTAGAAGTGCATGAGGACCGCCACAGGAACGGAAGACCCAGAGTTACCTCTGCTGCAGAGGATAAGTTCATTAGAGTTACCAGCCTCAGAAATTACAGCCCAAATAAATGCTTCACAGAGTTTAAGTAACAGACACATCTCAACATCAACTGTTCAAAGGAGACTACGTGAATCAGGCCTTCATGGTCAAATTTCTGTAAAGAAACAACTACTAAAGGACACCAATAATAAGAAGAGACTTGCTTGGGACAAGAAACACGAGCAATGGACATTAGACCGGTGGAAATCTGTCCTTTGGTCTGATAAGACCAAATTTGAGATTTTTGGTTCCAACCGCCGTGTTTTTGTGAGACGCAGAGTAGGTGAACGGATGATCTCCGCATGTGTGGTTCCCACCATGAAGCACGGAGGAGGTGTGATGGTGTGGGGGTGCTTTGCTGGTGACACTGTCTGTGATTTATTTAGAATTCAAGGCACACTTAACCAGCATGGCTACCACAGCATTCTGCAGCAATACGCCATTCCATTTGGTTTGCACTTAGTGGGACTATCATTTGTTTTTCAAAAGGAAAATGACCCAACACATCTCCAGGCTGCGTAAGGCCTATTTGACCAAGAAGGAGAGTGATGGAGTGCTGCATCAGATGACCTGGCCTCCGCAATCACCCGATCTCAACCCAATTGAGATGGTTTGGAATGAGTTAGACCGCAGAGTGTAGGAAAAGCAGCCAAGAAGTGCTCAGCATATGTGGGAACTCCTTCAAGACTGTTGGAAAAGCATTCCATGTGAAGCTGTTTGAGAGAATGCAGTGAGTGTGCAAAGCTGTCATCAAGGCAAAGGGTGGCTACTTTGAAGAATCTAAAATCTATTTTGATTTGTTTAACACTTTTTTGGTTACTACATGATTCCATATGTGTTATTTCATAGTTTTGATGTCTTCACTGTTATTCTACAATAAAGAAAAAAACCTTGAATGAGTAGGTGTCCAAACCTTTGACTGGTACTGTATATTATAAACTGGGTTTACAAAACATTAAAAACACCTGCTCTTTCAAATCAAATCAAATTGTATTGGTCACATACACATGGTTAGCAGATGTTATGTTTCTAGTTCCAACAGTGCAGCAGTATCTAACAGGTCATTTCTAACAATTCCACAACAAAACCTAATATCTAACAATTCCACAACAAAACCTAATATCTAACAAATTCCACAACAAAACCTAATACACACAATCGAGTAAATGAATGGGATGAGAATATATAAGTATAAAATATATGGATGAGCAGTGACAGAGCGGCTAAAATGGAATAGATAGTCTCAATCTTAATGATGAGTTTGGAGGGTACTATGGTGTTGAATGCTGAGCTGTAGTCAATGAACAGCATTCTTACATAGGTATTCCTCTTGTCCAGATGGGATAGGGCAGTGTGCAGTGTGATGGCGATTGCATCGTCTGTGGACCTCTTTCCATGACGTAGACTGACCAGGTGAATCCAGGTGAACGCTACGATCCCTTATTGATGTCACTTGTTAAATCCACCAATCATTGTAGATGAAGGGGAGGAGACAGGTTAAAGGACGGGCTCATTGTAATGGCTAGAATGGTATTAATGGAACGGTATCAAACATTATATATATGGAAACCACGTTTGACTCTGTTCCATTGATTCCATTCGAGCCATTACAATGAGCCGGTCTTCCTATCGCTCCTCCTCTGGTGGGCACCTACGTCCAGGACTTCCTTCCCAGCGGTGTCTGTGTCCTCCAATGAGCTTTCAGCGACACATACTATAGTAGGGATCAGACCCTGAGAAAGGGGTATTTTATTATAGTTATCCGACCTGTTCAGACCTGTTCCTCATGGATGTTAATTTATTTTGGTATATTACATATCCTAGGAAGACTGTGACTGCCATAGACAGGGAGACACTCCCTATGAGGGAGAACACATCACAAGATAACAGTATTCTGAATACCAACTTCCTCTGATATGGCAGATTGTTATGTAATGCACTGTTTCCCAATTCCAGTCCTTACGCACCCCCAACAGTACTCATTTTTATTGTAACCCTGGACAAATACACCTGATTCAACATGTCAGCAGGCCCTAAATTAGTTGAACGAGGTATGTTTGTTCCGGGCAACAACAAAAATGTGTTCTGTTGAGGGTACTGGAGGACTGGAGTTGGGAAACACTGCTATAATACATATAGCTAGGTTTCCAGGCTTGTTGTTGTTCACAGCAGGTAGATATTTGTTACTAAATAGATGGTAAACTGTGATTCTATGCCATAGTGAGCGATTGTTGCAATACTAGTGGTAGTGAAATTAGTTGTCTTTGCTGCTTTTGAAAAATTATAATTCTCCTATTGTGTTTTTGTGACAGGTCTTTGAAATGGATAGAGAATAGTGACAATCCTCATCTTGTACACGGTTGTTGTGAGTTACATATGGAGTGCTTCAAGGCTCTCTCATATCCAACTCATAAGATCCGATCCAACAAGTATTCATGAGTATGCATAATGCTTCAACCTGACGATGTTACCTGTCAAGGTGATTCACTGATACCGTATATCCTATAGAAACATCTACCAGCAAGCCATCTCTCCTCTTCCACTGGTGAAAGGTGAAGCGGCTACAATGGGCAGCAGGACTACTGCCAAGAACTACATAAAACCTGAGCAAAATATGACATTTTATTCTATTTTATTCCAAAAACAACAACCTCTGCATTTAAAATAAGAACCAATTGTTTATAACAATGTAACTTATCATTGACAATACAGTGTATTATGTATTATCAATCCATTTGATGTCCAAAATCAAAAGGTACGGGCCCTCACTCCTCAAACAGGACATCCTGGACAATGCTTTCATCACAGGAAAAATGACAGTTTCCAGACAGACAGTATGGTATACAGTAGGTAATACTGTTCTCACATTGTGAAATATGCATATATTATATATAACCAGAGAACGTCAGGCAAAAAGTGAAAACGCATGTTGTTGACATCTTTCAGTGGCCAAAAGATATGGGAGTGAGATTTTCCACTGCAAACACAAAGGACGCATATAGGCAAAGAATGATGTGGTCCAATGACAGGGGGACAAGACATCCTTAGAGATGTCCAAAACTGTTGTCAGAGTACTCAAAAAAGAGCAAGCATTCAACAAATGTATTGAAAATAGCAACGCTTTAATAAAGAGGAGTTTTGCAGACTAATGTCTAGCTAGCTAGGTGACGCATGTCATTCACATTCATGTTGTTTCACAAACGTGTGGTCTCATGACTGATTTGATAGAGCTTCCGAATTGCATTTCGAATGCAACACAGACGTCTTACGGCTATCTGGTGGGACACACATTTATGAATGCCAATGAATGCTTCTGTAAAGAGGTAAGTAAAATATTGGTTTTGCAAACACACGGTAAGTGCAATTTCACACATGATCATGCTTTTTACCGGGCAACAAGTCAATAAAAAGACAACACTAATCATGCATAAAGACTTGTCTCTGAAATCAAATTCCTTCAAATTGGATATCAGCAATGTGACCTTGAGAAAAGCTGCGCTTGATGACTTTGGTGCAAAATGTTCCTGTACGGACTGAGAGGACAGTGTCCACTGCCACAATGAAGACACTCTTGGTAGACAAGTTGTGATACTGTTGAACCCAACCCCCATCCCTCATCAAGATGTAGACAAACATTACAGACGTACACCCCATGACATCTCCAAACACAATAACCCCACCACAGACACAGCTAGAACAACCCATGTCTCTCCATGGGCCATCACTTACAGAGAACACGTCAAAAACACATGAGGTTATATACAGAGGACAGCAGAACGGTCAGAATTGGTCTATGGGAGTGCACAAACTTGCATGAAACCATTTAACTGACACAGAGGACATTGAGACTGAACTACAACGTTTCAAATAACATCTACACAATGTGGGCTGGTCACAGATCAGAATGCAGTAGTCCGACAGGCCAATGATCAGCAGAATGAGAGGCTCTATAGCAATCTAACAGACGACGGACATGTATTGAGACACGTTACGACACTTGACTACTCGTTGCTAAATACACGCTACCGGATTGCCTGGATGACTTCAGTGACCTCATTGACCTCGGAAGACCCAGAAGCTGGGAGGCCTCGTGGAGGATCACTACCCTGTTTATCTCACGGGGAAGGCATGGACATAGAGAAACACAATCAATAGAAAACAAAGCTTTCCCCAGCCCCTTCGACTGTACATCCCAGCAATGGTTTTAGTTTTGTGCAGTAGAACGCTCACCCCTCCAGGGTTTGTGCTATATATGCTGTCTGTCACCATTAGTCCCTTTGGGAGTTTGACAGACATGACCCTTGATCACATTTACAGATCCCTGTACTTCCTCCTCACTTGTCCCCTGCCTTCTGCTAAAGTTCCGGACAGCTAGGCTCTCTCTGGGGCTGGAGTTAGCAACAGTATGTCAGATAGTTGCTGATTTACTAGAGCGAGTGTCAGTTTCACTGTCTCAGGACGCCGTCTCAGAAAGAGCTCCTCAACAACATTCCCCAGTGGTTGGTAAGGAGCTACACTACAATAACTGCCACTCAGAAACACAACGACAGACGCAACAACTCAGTAGGCCTCAACCTGGAGCAGTACAGTTAGCTGGAGAAGAAAAACAAAGAACGCACTCTCCCAACGTTTACTCACAGACAGGGCAAGACTGGTAGGACCATTACAAGAACAGCACATCTATCTATAAAACGCAACCAGTTTCAAAGAGCAGAATCTGTTGTAGCAGCTCAAGAAACATGGATCATATAAAACAACCTCAAGCAGAGCGAACAATGGACGGGACAGCAGAGGCAGAATGTGTTATGACGTTACATATGAAATTATGAGGGGCCTTCTTCATTGCTTTCATAGGAGTAATACTTTCAGTTTGTGGATGTATGTAGACATGGAATGCTCCATTTCGAACTAGCACAGTGGCCAGTCAATGCCATGCAGACCACAGCTTTCACAGGAACCTATGAAAACAATACACAATAGCCTTTGTACATTTAGATGTCTGAGTGCTACCTAACCCTCAGACAGATACACAGTACAAACACACAACATGTGTCTCCAAGCCATTTATCCAAGGTCTTACTACAACTGGCTGTGGAATTTGCAGTTACAACAAAATGGAATGAATACTGATGGTGGTGTACATTGATTTAAATACACCAAAAAAAAAGGACACACTTATCCATGTCACAATGATGGCAACAAGAATTCTGACATGAACCTTGGAGAGAAAAGACGTAGCGGTACTGTAGTGGTTTGTATGAGATGCTAAGCGGACAATGTGCATGTAGACATTGATTAAAGTGTGTCCAAACTCTTAGAGAAAGAGAGAGACACTGGTGGATGGGGGCTGGTAGTTGTCTGGAATTCACTACAAAGGGCCAAGCTCCAAACTGGAATACCGCAGTCATCATACCATGGGTTCAGCAGACAGAACATGACCCATTCAAATGATCAAATCAAATACACAATGAATGTGAGCTGTGACTTTTCAAAAGACTTGGATGGGACTATCAGTCATGATACACAATGTAACAGAGATTCTATTCCACAGAGGCCACTGAAAGAGCACGGACACCAACACGTCTCCAGTCTGTCTCCACACCGATCTTCTGCTCCTCTATCTTGCATTGTATTTGGTTCTGGATTGGTTTGTTTTGTCTCTCTGCTTTGCTGTCATGGTAAAATACTCCTGGTCCTACATGAAGTGCATCTGCATAGGAAAATAAGCCTGTTACGGTTTAATAACAGATCATTCAGTGTAACAAACAAAACAGTACAGTAATACTACAAAAAGTAATATAGTAACAAGGTCTTACATTATTCCAGAACCTACTAACAAACCAACAGTAATTGGCATTGACAAATGAAGTATTAAACAGTAACTGATAAATTATAAAGGAGCAGAGACAGGATTAGAAGTATGATTATGACTAGCCTACTTAGGCCTCTTAACTGATGTCTCGAATCATGACTCACATGCCAGAAGTGGTTAGGGAGAGGACCATGAGGAGAGAGGACCGTGAGGAGAGGAGAGAGGACAGTGAGGAGTGGAGAGAGGACAGTGAGGAGAGAGGACCGTGAGGAGAGGAGAGAGGACAGTGAGGAGAGAGGACCGTGAGGAGAGAGGGCCGTGAGGAGAGAGGACCGTGAGGAGAGAGGAGAGAGGACAGTGAGGAGTGGAGAGAGGACAGTGAGGAGTGGAGAGAGGACAGTGATGAGTGGAGAGAGGACAGTGAGGAGTGGAGAGAGGACAGTGAGGAGTGGAGAGAGGACAGTGAGGAGTGGAGAGAGGACAGTGAGGAGTGGAGAGAGGACAGTGAGGAGTGGAGAGAGGACAGTGAGGAGTGGAGGGAGGACAGTGAGGAGTGGAGAGAGGACAGTGAGGAGTGGAGAGAGGACAGTGAGGAGTGGAGAGGAGTGGAGAGAGGACGATGAGGAGTGGAGAGAGGACAGTGAGGAGTGAGAGGAAGGTTGGGAGTGGACAGTGAAGAGAGGACGGTGAGGAAAATACAGTAAAGAGAGGACAGTGAGGAGAGGACAGTGGGAAGTGGACAGTAAAGAGAGGACAGTGAAGAGAGGACAGTGGGGATTACCTGGGCTCCTGGCATGGGGGCGAATGGATTGGTGTGTCGCAGGACAGGCTGGTTGTACATCATAGACTGTGGTGCCATCATAGGGACTCCACCCATCTGCCCCATCTGATGAGGAGGCATCTATGACGGAGGGAGGGAGACGAAATGTCACCTGAGGATCAGTGGTCTTGGTGTGCAGATCCCCCCTCATTGTTAGGCCTGGGTACTGTACCATGGTGCAGATCATTCCTTATTGTTAGGCCTGGGTACTGTACCATGGTGCAGATCCCCCCTCATTGTTAGGCCTGGGTACTGTACCATGGTGCAGATCCCCCCTCATTGTTAGGCCTGGGTACTGTACCATGGTGCAGATCCCCCCTCATTGTTAGGCCTGGGTACTGTACCATGATGCAGATCCCCCCTCATTGTTAGGCCTGGGTACTGTACCATGGTGCAGATCCCCCCTCATTGTTAGGCCTGGGTACTGTACCATGGTGCAGATCATTCCTTATTGTTAGGCCTGGTTACTGTACCATGGTGCAGATCATTCCTTATTGTTAGGCCTGGGTACTGTACCATGGTGCAGATCATTCCTTATTGTTAGGCCTGGGTACTGTACCATGGTGCAGATCATTCCTTATTGTTAGGCCTGGGTACTGTACCATGGTGCAGATCATTCCTTATTGTTAGGCCTGGGTACTGTACCGTGGTGCAGATCATTCCTTATTGTTAGGCCTGGGTACTGTACCGTGGTGCAGATCATTCCTTATTGTTAGGCCTGGGTACTGTACCGTGGTGCAGATCATTCCTCATTGTTAGGCCTGGGTACTGTACCATGGTGCAGATCATTCCTTATTGTTAGGTCTGGGTACTGTACCATGGTGCAGATCATTCCTTATTGTTAGGCCTGGGTACTGTACCGTGGTGCAGATCATTCCTTATTGTTAGGCCTGGGTACTGTACCGTGGTGCAGATCATTCCTCATTGTTAGGCCTGGGTACTGTACCGTGGTGCAGATCATTCCTCATTGTTAGGCCTGGGTACTGTACCGTGGTGCAGATCATTCCTTATTGTTAGGCCTGGGTACTGTACCGTGGTGCAGATCATTCCTTATTGTTAGGCCTGGGTACTGTACCGTGGTGCAGATCATTCCTCATTGTTAGGCCTGGGTACTGTACCGTGGTGCAGATCATTCCTCATTGTTAGGCCTGGGTACTGTACCGTGGTGCAGATCATTCCTCATTGTTAGGCCTGGGTACTGTACCGTGGTGCAGATCATTCCTTATTGTTAGGCCTGGGTACTGTACCGTGGTGCAGATCATTCCTTATTGTTAGGCCTGGGTACTGTACCGTGGTGCAGATCATTCCTTATTGTTAGGCCTGGGTACTGTACCGTGGTGCAGATCATTCCTTATTGTTAGGCCTGGGTACTGTACCGTGGTGCAGATCATTCCTTATTGTTAGGCCTGGGTACTGTACCGTGGTGCAGATCATTCCTTATTGTTAGGCCTGGGTACTGTACCGTGGTGCAGATCATTCCTTATTGTTAGGCCTGGGTACTGTACCGTGGTGCAGATCATTCCTTATTGTTAGGCCTGGGTACTGTACCGTGGTGCAGATCATTCCTCATTGTTAGGCCTGGGTACTGTACCGTGGTGCAGATCATTCGTCATTGTTAGGCCTGGGTACTGTACCGTGGTGCAGATCATTCCTTATTGTTAGGCCTGGGTACTGTACCATGGTGCAGATCATTCCTTATTGTTAGGCCTGGGTACTGTACCATGGTGCAGATCATTCCTTATTGTTAGGCCTGGGTACTGTACCATGGTGCAGATCATTCCTTATTGTTAGGCCTGGGTACTGTACCATGGTGCAGATCATTCCTTATTGTTAGGCCTGGGTACTGTACCATGGTGCAGATCATTCCTTATTGTTAGGCCTGGGTACTGTACCATGGTGCAGATCATTCCTTATTGTTTGGCCTGGGTACTGTACCATGGTGCAGATCATTCCTTACCATTCCATAAACAGGCAGTTGCTGTGTCGTCATGGGAAAAGCGACTGGCGCTGGAGCCTATGGAGAGAAAGGGTGAAATGGAACAATGCAAGACTAGAAGAACAGACTGAGGAATGCACTACAGGTAACTAGAGGTAACTACAGGTAACTACAGGTAACTACAGGTACTCCCTCTACAGATAGTCATCTACTTACATAGCCAGTATAGATCATTCCATTCTGCAGCATGAGGGTAAGGAGAGGAGCAATAGCAGGACATATGGATGGTGTGGTGGATAATTGAGTGGAAAATGTAAAGAGAAGATGGATGAAAAAATGAAATGAAAATAGGAAAGAGATAATTAGAGTGCAAACTTATTCAAATATGCAGAGGGAAAATGAGAATCGCCCGAGAAGAGCTGCAATAACCACTTCCATTTTGAAAGATGGGATTTGCAGCAGAATCCCAGTGTATAATGTGTGCTGTTAGATTCCATAAGGAAAGAGTAGATCTAATATATCTAATGTCAAAGCCACCTTTTGCATTGCTGGCTTGTCCTTAACATTATATTTGGTGAGAGTAAGCAGGAGACTCTTGCAACGCCAGGAACCCGAGTTCGATTCCCGCTGGGGCCACCCATACGGAAATGTATGCACATACATTATGACTACTGTCTCTTTGTATAAAAGCGTCTGCTAAATGGCATATATTACATACTGTCTCTCACCAGCTGTGGTATGGGCATAGCTTGAGGAGCCATGAGTGTGTGGTGGCTCCAGTTGGGGGTGGTGCATGTGGTTTTGGCCTGCCAGTGAGTCCCCCCTGTGGGCCTCTTCTCTACCAGGTGGGTCCACTGGAGCTCTGGCCTGAGGGGGGGGGGGGGTTATGTATCAGATCAGGATTCAGACATTCTTGAGGATGAATAACTAAATAGGGATCCAATATTATACTGTATTATACTGGATCCAATACTATACTGTATTATACTGGATCTAATATTATACTGTAGATACTTTGCTCATCGCTCCTTTTCTAAGAGTATTGACACTCACTTTTTGGCTGGTGTTTCTCCGAACTGCAAGTCTGGAAAATGAGCGATTAAGACGTGTTACATGCTCAGATGTTATTACAGACTATTTAATTCCTACTGAAAAAGAAAAGAAATGTGAAGCAACAAGTAAAAGAGAGAGAGACTCACTACCAACGAGGCTGGCTAAAGAGGAGTCCAGGTGACTGGGTATCATCTTGCCCCCAGAGTGCAGCGGTATCCCAGGGCTGTGGGAGTGGATGTGTGTGGGCTGAGCTGGCTTCAGAAGATCCCCTGGGAGCCCCAAACCTGAGGACAGGGACATACAGGGGGATAGAGTTTGTTCTCACAAGGAAAGAGTCCAAGAGGGAATGTTTATTTCCCTTTTGTTTATTATCTATTTAACTTGCTTTGGCAATGTAAACATGTTTCCAATAAAGCCATTTGAATTGAATTAAGTCAGGTCCCACAGAGACAGAGAGTCAGGCTACAGAGAGACAGGCTACAGAGAGACAGAAAGTCAGGCTACAGAGAGAGAGAGAGAGAGAGAGAAAGAGAGTCAGGCTACAGACAGAGAGAGAGAGAGAGAGGCAGGCTACAGGGAGAGAGAGAGTCAAGCTACAGGGAGAGAGAGAGAGGCAGGCTACAGGGAGAGAGAGAGTCAAGCTACAGGGAGAGAGAGAGAGTCAGGCTACAGGGAGAGAGAGAGTCAGGCTACAGAGAGACAGAGAGAGAGAGAGAGAGACAGGCTACAGGGAGAGAGAGATAGAGGCAGGCTACAGGGAGAGAGAGAGTCAAGCTACAGGGAGAGAGAGAGAGGCAGGCTACAGGGAGAGAGAGAGTCAAGCTACAGGGAGAGAGAGAGAGTCAGGCTACAGGGAGAGAGAGAGTCAGGCTACAGAGAGACAGAGAGAGAGAGAGAGAGACAGGCTACAGGGAGAGAGAGATAGAGGCAGGCTACAGGGAGAGAGAGAGAGAGAGAGAGAGAGAGAGAGAGAGAGAGAGAGAGAGAGAGAAAGAGAGTCAGGCTACAGACAGAGAGAGAGAGAGAGGCAGGCTACAGGGAGAGAGAGAGTCAAGCTACAGGGAGAGAGAGAGAGAGGCAGGCTACAGGGAGAGAGAGAGTCAAGCTACAGGGAGAGAGAGAGAGTCAGGCTACAGGGAGAGAGAGTCAAGCTACAGGGAGAGAGAGAGAGTCAGGCTACAGGGAGAGAGAGAGAGTCAGGCTACAGGGGGAGAGAGAGAGAGAGTCAAGCTACAGGGAGAGAGAGAGAGTCAGGCTACAGGGAGAGAGAGAGAGTCAGGCTACAGGGAGAGAGAGTCAGGCTACAGGGGGAGAGAGTCAAGCTACAGGGAGAGAGAAAGTCAGGCTACGGATAGAGAGAGAGAGAGAGAGAGAGAGAGAGAGAGAGGGGGGGAGAGGCAGGCTACAGGGGAGAGAGAGAGAGAGAGAGAGAGAGAGAGTCAGGCTACAGAGAGAGAGAGTCAAGCTACGGATAGAGAGAGAGAGAGAGAGAGAGAGGGAGAGGCAGGCTACAGGGAGAGAGAGAGAGAGGCAGGCTACAGGGAGAGAGAGAGAGAGGCAGGCTACAGGGGGAGAGAGAGAGAGAGAGAGAAAGAGAGAGAGAGAAAGAGAGAGAGAGAGAGAGAGTCAGGCTACAGGGAGAGAGAGAGAAAGAGAGAGTCAGGCTGCAGGCTACAGGTTAATAGCCCTAGCCTCAAGCATATTTTAAGGCTATTTCAGTCCTGTCATATTGTAAGGCTGTTTCAGTCCTGTCATATTCTAAGGCTATTTCAGTCCTGTCATATTGTAAGGCTGTTTCAGTCCTGTCATATTGTAAGGCTATTTCAGTCCTGTCATATTGTAAGGCTATTTCAGTCCTGTCATATTGTAAGGCTATTTCAGTCCAGTCATATTGTAAGGCTATTTCAGTCCAGTCATATTGTAAGGCTATTTCAGTCCTGTCATATTGTAAGGCTATTTCAGTCCTGTCATATTGTAAGGCTGTTTCAGTCCTGTCATATTCTAAGGCTATTTCAGTCCTGTCATATTGTAAGGCTATTTCAGTCCTGTCATATTGTAAGGCTATTTCAGTCCAGTCATATTGTAAGGCTATTTCAGTCCTGTCATATTGTAAGGCTATTTCAGTCCTGTCATATTGTAAGGCTATTTCAGTCCTGTCATATTGTAAGGCTATTTCAGTCCTGTCATATTGTAAGGCTATTTCAGTCCTGTCATATTGTAAGGCTGTTTCAGTCCTGTCATATTCTAAGGCTATTTCAGTCCTGTCATATTGTAAGGCTATTTCAGTCCAGTCATATTGTAAGGCTATTTCAGTCCTGTCAGCTGTCCAGTAGAAAGCTACAAGCCATGTTGACTCAGCGATCAGAGAGAGAGAGGGACCCAGCAGGGATAGTTATCATAGAGAGAGAGGGACCCAGCAGGGATAGTTATCATAGAGAGAGAGGGACCCAGCAGGGATAGTTATCATAGAGAGAGAGGGACCCAGCAGGGATAGTTATCATAGAGAGAGAGGGACCCAGCAGGGATAGTTATCATAGAGAGAGAGGGACCCAGCAGGGATAGTTATCATAGAGAGAGAGGGACCCAGCAGGGATAGTTATCATAGAGAGAGAGGGACCCAGCAGGGATAGTGATCATAGAGAGAGAGGGACTCAGCAGGGATAGTTATCATAGAGAGAGAGGGACCCAGCAGGGATAGTTATCATAGAGAGAGAGGGACCCAGCAGGGATAGTTATCATAGAGAGAGAGGGACCCAGCAGGGATAGTTATCATAGAGAGAGAGGGACCCAGCAGGGATAGTTATCATAGAGAGAGAGGGACCCAGCAGGGATAGTTATCATAGAGAGAGAGGGACCCAGCAGGGATAGTTATCATAGAGAGAGAGGGACCCAGCAGGGATAGTTATCATAGAGAGAGAGGGACCCAGCAGGGATAGTTATCATAGAGAGAGAGGGACTCAGCAGGGATAGTTATCATAGAGAGAGAGGGACCCAGCAGGGATAGTTATCATAGAGAGAGAGGGACCCAGCAGGGATAGTTATCATAGAGAGGAGGAAACTGCATTAGGGACACAACTGGACATTTCACTTCTTCTAACAAGGGTTGGGCTCAGTTCCACTTCAACTCAAATTAACATCAATTCAGGAGTATACAATTCACAACCTGTTAAAATGTGCTTGACTTGGTTAGCTTGAAATAATTTGTGGAAGACTTCAGGAGTATACAGTGTGTGTTTGTACTGTATGGATGTGTAGTCTGTGAGCCTCACCTCCCCAGGCGTTGCTGTTAGACGGTACAGTGTGTGTTTGTACTGTATGGATGTGTAGTCTGTGAGCCTCACCTCCCCAGGCGTTGCTGTTAGACGGTACAGTGTGTGTTTGTACTGTATGGATGTGTAGTCTGTGAGCCTCACCTCCCCAGGCGTTGCTGTTAGACGGTACAGTGTGTGTTTGTACTGTATGGATGTGTAGTCTGTGAGCCTCACCTCCCCAGGCGTTGCTGTTAGACGGTACAGTGTGTGTTTGTACTGTATGGATGTGTAGTCTGTGAGCCTCACCTCCCCAGGCGTTGCTGTTAGACGGTACAGTGTGTGTTTGTACTGTATGGATGTGTAGTCTGTGAGCCTCACCTCCCCAGGCGTTGCTGTTAGACGGTACAGTGTGTGTTTGTACTGTATGGATGTGTAGTCTGTGAGCCTCACCTCCCCAGGCGTTGCTGTTAGACGGTACAGTGTGTGTTTGTACTGTATGGATGTGTAGTCTGTGAGCCTCACCTCCCAGGCGTTGCTGTTAGACGGTACAGTGTGTGTTTGTACTGTATGGATGTGTAGTCTGTGAGCCTCACCTCCCCAGGCGTTGCTGTTAGACGGTACAGTGTGTGTTTGTACTGTATGGATGTGTAGTCTGTGAGCCTCACCTCCCCAGGCGTTGCTGTTAGACGGTACAGTGTGTGTTTGTACTGTATGGATGTGTAGTCTGTGAGCCTCACCTCCCCAGGCGTTGCTGTTAGACGGTACAGTGTGTGTTTGTACTGTATGGATGTGTAGTCTGTGAGCCTCACCTCCCCAGGCGTTGCTGTTAGACGGTACAGTGTGTGTTTGTACTGTATGGATGTGTAGTCTGTGAGCCTCACCTCCCCAGGCGTTGCTGTTAGACGGTACAGTGTGTGTTTGTACTGTATGGATGTGTAGTCTGTGAGCCTCACCTCCCCAGGCGTTGCTGTTAGACGGTACAGTGTGTGTTTGTACTGTATGGATGTGTAGTCTGTGAGCCTCACCTCCCCAGGCGTTGCTGTTAGACGGTACAGTGTGTGTTTGTACTGTATGGATGTGTAGTCTGTGAGCCTCACCTCCCCAGGCGTTGCTGTTAGACGGTACAGTGTGTGTTTGTACTGTATGGATGTGTAGTCTGTGAGCCTCACCTCCCCAGGCGTTGCTGTTAGACGGTACAGTGTGTGTTTGTACTGTATGGATGTGTAGTCTGTGAGCCTCACCTCCCCAGGCGTTGCTGTTAGACGGTACAGTGTGTGTTTGTACTGTATGGATGTGTAGTCTGTGAGCCTCACCTCCCCAGGCGTTGCTGTTAGACGGTACAGTGTGTGTTGTCTGGATGGTTGGGTTGTAGGCGGGCTGGACGTTGAATAGGTCGCTGGTGAGGTTTGGCACGCTGGGGAGACAGAGGAGAGATTCAGACAGCAGAGATAAAAAAGAGAGCAGAGCAGACCCCTTTGGGGGGGGTTCCTATTCACTAATAACCCAACTTATATACTATAAAGTGATTTAGCTGGCTCCCATCTTTAATAAGATACATAGTGTAGTTATACAGAGCAAACAAACTGAATGAAACATACCCATATGTCTTAAACACGACAATTATCAGACAGCGGGTCTGCTTACTTATTTGTACCGGATAGAACAGATGAGTTGGAGAAGAGTTCTGTGGCCCCACTGTTGCTGTTGGCACTGCCCACTGACTGGGCACTGGGAGAGCTGGTGGGCATGGCTCCCTCATGCTGCGGGACAGACACACAGGAGGGAATCCACATGAGACAAAAGAAAGTACAACAGGGCTGGGTTGTACATGTGTTTCCTAATTAGCCTATATAGGGGTACATTATGTGAAAGAACAATGTATAACAAGTGTTTATAATATGTAAATGATAAGCGTTATAATTTATTCTCACTTATATAAGTATTCATACAGTAATGCATTTACAATGTAATGGGCTATTGAAGAAAGTTGTTCTACAGTGGTAGCAGTCTGACCTGGAGGCTGTTCGGGTCCTCCTTCTGTTCCATGAGGCTGAGGGAGATTCCAGTACTGGACAGTGACGATACAGCACTGGTTAAGGTGCTGGCTCTAAAGAGACCACACAGCGCTTGTCAGGGAACACCACGCACACTAACTGTCACACATAGCACTCTGGGACTAACCACAGGGATCAGAAAAACACTAATAATGTGCCTGACTGTGTGCCGTAATTGTATTGTAAAAGACAGGTACTCTACAGCATACCACAACAGTAGTGTGACATTTTTATTGTCAAGACATGACATACTAACTAATGGTGGAGCAGTGACTGATAAATATGTTGACGTGCCTGCTTCAGTGACTGATAAATATGTTGACGTGCCTGCTTCAGTGACTGATAAATATGTTGACCTGCCAGCTTCAGTGACTGATAAATATGTTGACATGCCAGCTTCAGTGACTGATAAATATGGTGACATGCCAGCTTCAGTGACTGATAAATATGGTGACATGCCAGCTTCAGTGACTGATATGTTGACATGCCTGCTTCAGTGACTGATAAATATGTTGACATGCCAGCTTCAGTGACTGATAAATATGTTGACATGCCAGCTTCAGTGTAAATGCCTCCTTCAGACTCAAAGTGTTACCTGGTGTCTGTGGAGAGCTCCTTGGTTCTCCTCCCCTCCAGAGAGGCCAGATGCTGCTCCAGAGCTTCCAGGAGGCTGCTAGGGGCCTGATGGAGAAAGGGGGGAGGGTGAAGCAACAATACTTTACCAAGGGAGAACAGCATTGTGTAGAGAAATTGGGAAAACACACACACCCAAAAGCGTGCTGTCACACACACACACACTCACAGGCGCGGTGCGCACAAATTTTTGCACGCACAAGCACACAGACACACACGCGCACACACAGAGCCAAATAACACATTGTTCAGCATAGTCTCCATATTTGCAGCTATTTTTACATATCAATACATCTGGTATAATTAGGTTTGGCTTCACGCCACACATGCACAGATCAGTCATCTCTCTCATGCAATCAAGTAGACAGGCCTGGGAGGTCATTACAGTGTCTGGTCCTGAGGGGTTCAGAATACAGAAAAGAGCTTAGCCCATGCATCTATGCCCCCACACACACAAATCACAGTCCATTAACGGCCAGTTAACCAATGGATTCCGTTTTATATGCTAAGTTGAGTATCACTATTCATTCATGAATATTAATGTAATAAATTGTATTTTACAGGTTAGAGGAGACATAATATTAGTGGATGCTACAATTCTGTCATTAACTTAGTGTCCAATTCAAAAAGGGTTTGGGAGCCAAACGAGTTAACTGACAGAAAAGCCAAATATCTGATGAAAATTAGGTAAACACATTTGGCAAATGAATAGCATATTTTATAAAGATCTAAAAAAAGATGGTTTAATAAACCAAGGATGAGCAAATTAATTTTGCACATGTCATACCCATGTTTCAACCAGAGGCTTGCTTTTCATTACAGAACACAATCTTAACACATGCAGAAACTTGTATAATTATTTGGGGGAAACGTGAATAATTAGAATTCTGGATATCCTTCTTCAGATGCTAGAATATTCTAAAGGTCTAAAGTAAAGAAAAAACATCTACAGCTCAGTAAAGACATGGGTTACTATGTAGTTGAACAGGGATACATAAGGTCTTCATAAGCACTGCAAACATGACATAACAGTTGACAGAACCATTTGTTCATAAATGTTTTTCCCAATGTGGAGGGAAACACCATGAGTGTCATTGAAGAAAGCTTCAACAAGTGTTTGTAGCGTCACATCAGATGTTATGCACTGCTTAGGATGGCATTATGGACACTTTTCAAGAAATATTTGCAGAAACCAATTTGGTAGAAACCATTCGCTGCTCTCCCCACAGCTATTTTGATGGGATATCTTTTCAGGTAAAATATGTACAATAGTGTTCATTTTGAGGCAGTACAAAGTTAAACTGTATGAGAAATCATGAAGGGATGTCAAACTTTGATGTACAAAAGGCTTATATGGGCAAACACCATAGGCCCATATCTGCTAGGACAGAGGCTGAATTTGCCTGACTTTTCAGTGTCATTTCAAAATCAAACTAAATGTATTTTGTGATTCTGTGATTCAACTAGAAAAAAATACTAAAATCAAGGTAAAGCAACAACAACAAAAAAATCACCAGCACTTGACCCCCCCACTTCTAGATCCAACTCTACTGTTAGCTACGTTAATGAGGAAAAATGTCCTTTCTATGCCTGTGATATGTGGTTGTCCCAACTAGCTATCTTAAGATGAATGCACTAACTGTAAGTCGCTCTGGATAAGAGCGTCTGCTATATCACTAAAACGTATGTTTTGCACAATCTCCAAAATTAGGAAGGGTCACATATTTGGAACCCATTTTGAAAGTAGCCCCCTCTGTACCCCAGAGCTCAGAGAGAGGGGGGTTCATCAGAATGAGAGGAAGGGCTTGTGGAAGTCTGTAGGGTGAGTAGGGAATGAGAGCGTTTACAATGGAGCCACATGGGAGATATTGAGATGAAATGTACCACTGACCTGTGTGAGATCGGGGATGTCACCCTGATCAATTCCAACTTGCTGTGTCACAAAAAAGGAGGGGGGGGGGGGGGCAAAAACCAAACATAATTTAAAAAAAATAAAAATAAACAAACAGACAAATGAACAAACAACCACGGAATAAAGAGGGGGTAGGTGTGTGGAGGAGGGAAAAAGAAGAATCAAACCAAAGGATCCATTACTCCATGCACTGACTACAAACAAAACAATAAAAAGACAACAGGGGAATTGGCATGCCCACACGGACATACAGTACACACACACACACAGGATCTGAAGACTGGTTTGAAATGAATGTTTACACATTGAAATGCCATTGACAGGTGGGCCGGGTACATTGGGCTGTAATACTCATGTGACTGCAAGGTGAGAAACATCCAAAAGAAACACACAACTAATGTTGACTTTGAACGAAAAAAGGCAGGGGAACAAATGACAAACACATTGTTAGACGACTAAATGAATGGGCCCTTAAAGTCAACGTTAGCCCGTTTTTGGATAGAACCCCACCCCCATCACCCCAAACCTTCCTCCAAATAGTAACCAAATCAGTAAAGACAGCAAGAACGCCTTTTAATAAAAGAATGCAGGAGAAACTATAAAACTACAGAGAGACACTAATTATCTTCGCAATACGGCCTTCTGAATTACAAGTAGTACTTTACTTGGATAACAGCAGACATTCATCATTGCAAAAGAGAGAAAGGGAAGGAAAGAGTAAGAAAAAAACCTCTTGCTTAGACATGCAACGCAGGCATCAGAACAGGCAGCACATGGAGGGGCCTTCACTGTGAGATTTTTATGCCCACTAATAGGCTAACCTCTGCATTCATGACCTCAGCATGAGCCTCCACCACACGGCAACAGAGGGACAGAGAGAAAGAGACGGAGAGGAGCAGAGGTCTAGGAGAAGAGCCCTACCTTCCTGCTGGATCTATCTGAAACCTTCCTTTCCTCAACACAAGCGAAACAGGGAAACATTACCTCTGCAACTTTGAGAAACTCTGACAGCTTGGTCATTCTGTTGAGAAACGTCTTATAGATCTCCAGGGCGTCTTTGCATTGGTTCTTCTTCATGTCAAAATATTTCTCTTTAGGATAAAAAAAGAGGATATGTTAACTAAGCAAAGAACAAAACAAAAAGGGACAAAGGATTTTAGCTAGTTCTTTTCTAGATACATTTACAAACATCCTAGTAACACCATAGTGACATCCTAGTAACACCCTAGTGACACCCTAGTGACACCCTAGTGACACCATAGTGGCACCATAGTGACACCCTAGTAACACCCTAGTAACACCCTAGTGACATCCTAGTAACACCCTAGTGACACCCTAGTAACACCATAGTGACACCCTAGTAACACCCTAGTAACACAATAGTAACACCATAATGACATCCTAGTAACACCATAGTGACACCATAGTAACACCCTAGTAACACCCTAGTGACATCCTAGTGACATCCTAGTGACACCCTAGTGACACCATAGTGACACCCTAGTAACACCCTAGTGACATCCTAGTGACACCCTAGTGACACCCTAGTGACATCCTAGTGACACCCTAGTGACATCCTAGTAACACCCTAGAGACACCCTAGAGACACCCTAG
This sequence comes from Salmo trutta, assembly GCF_901001165.1. Taxonomy (NCBI): domain Eukaryota; kingdom Metazoa; phylum Chordata; class Actinopteri; order Salmoniformes; family Salmonidae; genus Salmo; species Salmo trutta. Next base: position 83,661,764 of record NC_042968.1, on the reverse strand, counting down.
TGACACCCTAGTGACACCCTAGTGACATCCTAGTGACACCATAGTGACACCATAGTGACACCATAGTGACACCATAGTAACACCATAGTGACACCATAGTGACATCCTAGTGACATCCTAGTGACACCATAGTGACATCCTAGTGACACCATAGTGACACCATAGTGACATCCTAGTAACACCATAGTGACACCCTAGTGACACCCTAGTGACACCCTAGTGACACCATAGTAACACCATAGTAACACCATAGTGACATCCTAGTGACATCCTAGTGACACCATAGTGACACCCTAGTGACACCATAGTGACACCATAGTAACATCCTAGTAACATCCTAGTAACACCATAGTGACATCCTAGTGACACCATAGTAACATCCTAGTAACACCATAGTGACATCCTAGTAACACCATAGTGACACCATAGTAACACCCTAGTAACACCATAGTAACACCATAGTGACATCCTAGTAACACCATAGTGACACCCTAGTAACACCATAGTAACACCATAGTGACACCATAGTAACACCATAGTGACATCCTAGTAACACCATAGTAACACCATAGTAGCACCCTAGTAGCACCCTAGTAGCACCCTAGTAGCACCCTAGTAGCACCCTAGTAACACCCTAGTAACACCATAGTAACACCATAGTAACACCATAGTGACATCCTAGTAACACCCTAGTAACACCCTAGTAACACCCTAGTAACACCATAGTGACATCCTAGTTATCTTCTAACTAACAGATAGTGTACTTACCCAGCATGTTGATAACTCCTTCATTGTAGGCAGCAAAGAGGCGGATGGAGTCTTTAAAGAGCAGCAAGAAGGCGCTGTTGATGACGCCATTGGTCAGTTCATTAGAGTTAGCCTGGGAAGAGAACAGATGCGACATTGAGATTTCATACTGACAGCTAGCTCACTGTCATCATGTAGCCCATATTAAGGACCGCTCAACACCACAACCATGCAGCCTACCTGAAAGTCCAGCAGAGCATCCAGCTGATTCTGAATGATAGGTAGAGTCTTGATCAGCTTGTCAACGGTCATGGTGCGCATCATACCATCAACCCTGTCAGCAAGAGACACGCAGCGCCACTTTAACAGGACAAGTGGTGACTGACTAACATGTCCATACAGCATGAATCAAACAACTCCCTGTCAATCATGTTGATACGTAATATAATCCACACATTATCCAAAGAGGCTGCTGAAATAAATGACTTGTTTAGCTGGATTACCTTCAATCTAATTAAAGGCTTGTCCCCAATTATTGCCACTGTTTCTCCCTCTTGAGGTGGGCCTGGCCACTGAGGTAAACTATGTATCCCAGGGTGACAATGTGGAGGTTTTCCACACTAGCCACTACAGGACATCTTACCCCCTCTTCATCTTGGTGAAGTCCACAGCCACCAGTCTGTAGGACAGGGCCTTTTCATTCAGATACCTGCTGTAGCGTCTGATGAACGTTGACATATCAGAACCTGGCAGAGAGGGAGCACTTACATTCATATTTAGAGTGCTGGCCTGGCAGCTTACAGAGCCACACCTCTGCAGCGCATTCAGAGTGACAGTTTGAATTGTTGTACTGCACACTGTTGTTCATGCATTGCACGATTCTAATGTTTTTTATGCATGTACAGTATGTCTCTGGTGCGAAATGGCTTGCGTTGAAACATTCCCTACAGTACCTTGTAATGCCCCCTTATCCAAGAAGTTGCTCAGGTTAAAAAGTGTGTTTCTAGACGCCAGGTACTGGATTAATCGCTGGTGATAAAATACAGAGAGAGTGGGATCAAAACCAGTAAGAATAAAGATTCAATCAAATGTTTGAATTCCAGAGTACAGTGCATAATAGTGCATAATATATTAATACATTATATGCCATTTAGCAGACACTTTTAACCAAAGCGACTTACAGTCATGCGTGCATACATTTCACAGACGGGTGGTCCCGGGAATTGAACCTACCATCCTGGCGTTGCAAGTGTCATGCTCTTCCAGTAACAATTGAGCTACAGTGAAGCCAGTCATTGCCGTACATCATTGGGCTCCCGAGTGGCGCAGCGGTCTAAGGCACTGCATCTCAGTACTTGAGGCGTCACTACAGACAACCTGGTTTGAATCCCGCTGTATCACAACCGGAGTCCCATAGGGCGGCGCACAATTGGCCCAGCGTCGTCTGGGTTTGGCCGGTGTAGGCCATCATTGTAAATAAGAATTTGTTCTTAACTGATTTGTCTAATTAAATAAAGGTTAAATAAAAAAATATAAAATAAAAATCGGACAAGTGGGGACATTTTGCCGGTCCCCACAAGGAAAAATCGGACAAGTGGGGACATTTTGCCGGTCCCCACAAGGAAAAATGCTATTTTAGGCTTAGAGGTTACGGTTAGGAGTTTTTATTTTATTTAGTTAGGGTTAGGTCTAGTTTTAGGCTTAGTGTTAAGGTTAGGCTTATGGTTAGGTTAAAACTGTGTGTGTGTTTGCTACGCACCTCGTTGCCGTACATCATGAGGTGGTGCGTGGTGATGAGGGATTTGAACACCACCACCCAGCTGTTGTTGGCCGTCCTCTCGAACAACGTGTCAGCCAGGTGGGGGACACTCACGTTCAGCTCGTTGGTGCAGTGGATCAGGTCTGCCAAAAAACACGGCATGTGGACAATTAAACATTGGACAGTGGTTTCTGTGCTTTACATATAGTCTACTTTACAGGTTGATCAACTCAGGTGAACATTCCTAGCAGTTGGATCTCTGGTCAGCACCTCCCACCCTTGAAAAAGATCTTGTTACTAGCGAATTAACTATCACTTATTATGCCTTAATTACAGTGACTAACCAGCGATTAACATTTCAAACTGGAAATCTGATTGTAAAGCAGACGGTGATCAAAAGAACTCAAATATAATTATGTATTCCTTCCAGACATTTGACTGTAGGAGGGATTTCCCTCCCAGGAGTTTAAGCTTATGCTAAACCATACAAGAGAATATAAAAGTACATTTCCTACATTCTTACCCACAGGATTTTTCCACTTTCCTCAAAGACTGAAATTTGAACTATGTGAGGCATCAGGATAATCCATAGCATTACAGACTCTTTAAATAACTACATTTGCAGTAGGCTACCACATTTTTAAGTCTTCGATTCCACTCAGAAATTACATTTTTTATTATTTTAGCGTATGTAATTGCACACAAAATGACTCTAACATGACTCAAATTTGCACAATTGATTACTTCCAATAAAGATTGGGTAAATAGAGAATTCTACAATGAAAAATTCCTTCCCAGAACATAACCAGAGCGGCAACACAAGATTTGTTCCATTGAACCAATAACCCTCTGGGTCTGTGTTGTTACAGGACAGGCCTGACTGAGCTTCATTGATTGACTGGACACAGTCATTATTGGGGCAGAAAGCCACCTAACCTAATCATCAGCAGTTAAATGTGGAGAAATGACTTGATATCAATACACACTCCAGTTCCCCACCACACAGATAAACATAGAAATGTTGAGATCAAGGTTGTCTATGATACTGTTGTCATTGCACTAATATGAATGGCCCATGGACACCAGCTCACCACAGACTAAAGTAGCTGAGAAACCTCAAAGGCTACATACAGCACAGTATACTGTGCCTTTAAGGCAGCAATAATATCTGAATAATACCATTGTTAATAAGTTATTAGTCTTAAATTAGACTTATTTTAGTCTAAAACTCAGTAGGAAATAGAGGAAATAATAGGTAGATGAACTCAAATTATGCCTCTAAAGCTAAACTGCCAGAAAATGTTAGCCTACATAGCCTGTCCTATTAAAAGGGGAAATGATTGCATTATTATTTCATACAATGATGAATAAGGTAATAGGCTATTTATGATCACAATGTGTGCATTTGCATGTATGACACTGAGTAATAACCTATTTGTCTCATTATGTTTAGGCTACAGTACGATAGCCTACTGTAGGATGATGACACTGTAATGATTGACTACATGAGCTGTTGAAGGCTATGATGCGCAATTATTCATAGCTTATTACCATAGAATGTCGAAAACCTTGCTATTAAAAATACACCAATGGCCAATCAAACATGATGAACATACAGGTCTTCTTGAATATTCAATGTTACCAATGCTTTTTGTTGCGAAATATGTAGCAACGGCGGGACACTGGTGGTCTACTTAACCTACAGTCAAGGTGTTTCTTCTTGGGTCCGCTGACTTCATGCGTCGTGGCCTTGCAGACGGCTTTGCTTATAGCGGATCCTGTCATGCTGTGCTGAGCCGCAGCGATCCGATCCGTGATAGACTGTCCAGACATGTTCCAAGAGCAAGTAATCGGGGAATTAGAAATCAAAATGTCTTTAGTGGTGATTGGGAGCGTGCCCTCTAAACAGATTGCCCGTCTGAAAACAAAAAACGTACACTGACTTGAATCCGATGGCAGAATTCATACGGCAGCCAAATAAAATAGACGGCTACATTCAGTAAACCATATATTTTATTGGCAATCCAATGGTCCAGACATACAAATTCAAACACCTTATCCAAAACGGACCACACCGAAATCAGCCGATAACGATTCGTTCGGATGGTCGTGAATGTATCCCCGTAAAAGCTTTCTAGGGGTGATGCCAGTTAGTGAACAGCCAGTACAGTATACTACATGAACAGCAGCAATCATTGATTAGGCAGCCTACCAATGCTCGGTTGGTGATCACTCAACCTTCACGCTGGTTAGATGATTGCTGCTAGACTGATTTTGAAGACGTAAAAAATAGCATGATTAGTTTATTTTCTCTCGAGCTTCCCGGTGTTCGTGTCGAGGTCTTGTAGCAGTGACACCGAGTTTTTCCATATCCTTTTATTGCCGTGCTCTATATGGTTTAATCTGAAGGCATTTACAAATGGTTCTTACATCTTACAAATGTTTTTTTGTTAGGTGGCTGATTATTCATTTTTTCAGTTAAACTTCATGTGTAAAATGGCAGTATCGCCTATGAATCAGGTGACTTAGAAAGGGGTTGATTGGCCAACACAGAAAGGGTCCGGGGAGGGCATCTTAAAGTGGAACACTGCAATTTAATTTTAGGAAGCTGGTTCAGGATTTCAAGTGGATGAAATCTGTCTAAAACTCAAACCGATTAGGCCTGCAGTAGGCATTCTGTCCAATCAGATTCAGACACATCTGAAGACAAACCCCTGGGCTAGTATGGTAATAATGTTATATCATTAGTATTTGGCTATAACAACAACCTTTCACAAAGCACTAGCTTCTCAGTCTCCTGGCTCTCTCTACAGTAGGGTTTACCAATGTTAGTGTTCTCCTACGCAATGAAACCAAAAATATACAAATTATGGACAGCTAGGAGACAGCTAGGAGACAAGCTAGGAGACAGCTAGGAGACAGCCAGGAGACAGCTAGGGGACAGCTAGGAGACAGCTAGGAGACAGCTAGGGGACAGCTAGGAGACAGCTAGGAGACAGCTAGGGGACAGCTAGGAGACAGCTAGGAGACAGCTAGGAGGCAGCTAGGAGACAGCTAGGAGACAGCTAGGAGGCAGCTAGGAGACAGCTAGGAGACAAGCTAGGAGACAGCTAGGAGACAGCTAGGAGACAGCTAGGGGACAGCTAGGAGACAGCTAGGAGACAAGCTAGGGGACAGCTAGGGGACAGCTAGGAGACAGCTAGGAGACAGCCAGGAGACAAGCTAGGAGACAGCTAGGAGACAAGCTAGGAGATAGCTAGGAGACAGCTAGGAGACAGCCAGGAGACAAGCTAGGAGACAGCTAGGAGACAGCTAGGAGACAAGCTAGGAGACAGCTAGGAGACAGCTTGGAGACAGCTAGGGGACAGCTAGGAGACAGCTAGGAGACAGCTAGGAGACAAACTAGGAGACAGCTTGGAGACAGCTAGGGGACAGCTAGGGGACAGCTAGGAGACAGCTAGGAGACAGCTAGGAGACAGCTAGGGGACAGCTAGGAGACAGCTAGGAGACAGCTAGGGGACAGCTAGGAGACAGCTAGGGGACAGCTAAGAGACAGCTAGGAGACAGCTAGGGGACAGCTAGGAGACAAGCTAGGAGATAGCTAGGAGACAGCCAGGAGACAAGATAGGAGACAGCTAGGAGACAGCCAGGAGACAAGCTAGGAGACAGCCAGGAGACAGCTAGGGGACAGCTAGGAGACAGCAAGGGGACAGCTAGGAGACAGCTAGGAGGCAGCTAGGAGACAGCTAGGAGACAGCTAGGAGACAAGCTAGGGGACAGCTAGGGGACAGCTAGGAGACAAGCTAGGAGATAGCTAGGAGACAGCCAGGAGACAAGCTAGGAGACAGCTAGGAGACAAGCTAGGAGACAAGCTAGGAGACAGCTAGGAGACAAGCTAGGAGACAGCTTGGAGACAGCTAGGGGACAGCTAGGAGACAAGCTAGGAGACAGCTAGGAGACAAACTAGGGGACAGCTTGGAGACAGCTAGGGGACAGCTAGGAGACAGCTAGGGGACAGCTAGGAGACAGCTAGGAGACAGCTAGGGGACAGCTAGGAGACAGCTAGGGGACAGCTAAGAGACAGCTAGGAGACAGCTAGGGGACAGCTAGGAGACAAGCTAGGAGATAGCTAGGAGACAGCCAGGAGACAAGCTAGGAGACAGCTAGGAGACAGCCAGGAGACAAGCTAGGAGACAGCTAGGAGACAGCTAGGGGACAGCTAGGAGACAGCTAGGAGGCAGCTAGGAGACAGCTAGGAGACAGCTAGGAGGCAGCTAGGAGACAGCTAGGAGACAGCTAGGAGACAAGCTAGGAGACAGCTAGGAGACAGCAAGGAGACAGCTAGGGGACAGCTAGGAGACAGCTAGGAGACAGCTAGGGGACAGCTAGGGGACAGCTAGGGGACAGCTAGGAGACAGCTAGGAGACAGGTAGGGGACAGCTAGGAGACAAGCTAGGAGATAGCTAGGAGACAGCCAGGAGACAAGCTAGGAGACAGCTAGGAGACAAGCTAGGAGATAGCTAGGAGACAGCTAGGAGACAGCCAGGAGACAAGCTAGGAGACAAGCTAGGAGACAGCTAGGAGACAACCTAGGAGACAGCTAGGAGACAAGCTAGGAGACAGCTTGGAGACAGCTAGGGGACAGCTAGGAGACAAGCTAGGAGACAGCTAGGGGACAGCTAGGAGACAAGCTAGGAGATAGCTAGGAGACAGCCAGGAGACAAGCTAGGAGACAGCTAGGAGACAGCCAGGAGACAAGCTAGGAGACAGCTAGGAGACAGCTAGGGGACAGCTAGGAGACAGCTAGGAGGCAGCTAGGAGACAGCTAGGAGACAGCTAGGAGGCAGCTAGGAGACAGCTAGGAGACAGCTAGGAGACAAGCTAGGAGACAGCTAGGAGACAGCAAGGAGACAGCTAGGGGACAGCTAGGAGACAGCTAGGAGACAGCTAGGGGACAGCTAGGGGACAGCTAGGGGACAGCTAGGAGACAGCTAGGAGACAGGTAGGGGACAGCTAGGAGACAAGCTAGGAGATAGCTAGGAGACAGCCAGGAGACAAGCTAGGAGACAGCTAGGAGACAAGCTAGGAGATAGCTAGGAGACAGCTAGGAGACAGCCAGGAGACAAGCTAGGAGACAAGCTAGGAGACAGCTAGGAGACAACCTAGGAGACAGCTAGGAGACAAGCTAGGAGACAGCTTGGAGACAGCTAGGGGACAGCTAGGAGACAAGCTAGGAGACAGCTAGGAGACAAACTAGGAGACAGCTTGGAGACAGCTAGGGGACAGCTAGGAGACAGCTAGGCGACAGCTAGGGGACAGCTAGGAGACAGCTAGGAGACAGCTAGGAGACAGCTAGGGGACAGCTAACAGACAGCTAGGAGACAGCTAGGGGACAGCTAGGAGACAAGCTAGGAGATAGCTAGGAGACAGCCAGGAGACAAGCTAGGAGACAGCTAGGAGACAGCCAGGAGACAAGCTAGGAGACAGCCAGGAGACAGCTAGGAGACAGCTAGGAGACAGCAAGGGGACAGCTAGGGGACAGCTAGGAGACAGCAAGGGGACAGCTAGGGGACAGCTAGGAGACAAGCTAGGAGACAAGCTAGGAGACAGCTAGGAGACAAGCTAGGAGACAGCTAGGGGACAGCTAGGAGACAGCTAGGAGACAAACTAGGAGACAGCTTGGAGGCAGCTAGGAGACAGCTAGGAGACAAACTAGGAGACAGCTAGGGGACAGCTAGGAGACAGCTAGGAGACAGCTAGGGGACAGCTAGGAGACAGCTAGGAGACAGCTAGGAGACAAACTAGGAGACAAGCTAGGAGACAGCTAGGAGACAAGCTAGGAGACAGCTTGGAGACAGCTAGGGGACAGCTAGGAGACAGCTAGGGGACAGCTAGGAGACAAGCTAGGAGATAGCTAGGAGACAGCCAGGAGACAAGCTAGGAGACAGCTAGGAGACAAGCTAGGAGATAGCTAGGAGACAGCTAGGAGACAGCCAGGAGACAAGCTAGGAGACAGCTAGGAGACAGCTAGGAGACAAGCTAGGAGACAGCTAGGAGACAAGCTAGGAGACAGCTTGGAGACAGCTAGGGGACAGCTAGGAGACAAGCTAGGAGACAGCTAGGAGACAGCTAGGCGACAGCTAGGGGACAGCTAGGAGACAGCTAGGAGACAGCTAGGGGACAGCTAGGAGACAGCTAGGGGACAGCTAAGAGACAGCTAGGAGACAGCTAGGGGACAGCTAGGAGACAAGCTAGGAGATAGCTAGGAGACAGCCAGGAGACAAGCTAGGAGACAGCTAGGAGACAGCCAGGAGACAAGCTAGGAGACAGCTAGGAGACAGCTAGGGGACAGCTAGGAGACAGCTAGGGGACAGCTAGGAGACAGCTAGGAGGCAGCTAGGAGACAGCTAGGAGACAGCTAGGAGGCAGCTAGGAGACAGCTAGGAGACAGCTAGGAGACAAGCTAGGAGACAGCTAGGAGACAGCTAGGAGATAGCTAGGGGACAGCTAGGAGACAGCTAGGAAACAGCTAGGGGACAGCGAGGGGACAGCTAGGGGACAGCTAGGAGACAGCTAGGAGACTGCTAGGGGACAGCTAGGAGACAAGCTAGGAGATAGCTAGGAGACAGCCAGGAGACAAGCTAGGAGACAGCTAGGAGACAAGCTAGGAGATAGCTAGGAGACAGCTAGGAGACAGCCAGGAGACAAGCTAGGAGACAAGCTAGGAGACAGCTAGGAGACAAGCTAGGAGACAGCTAGGAGACAAGCTAGGAGACAGCTTGGAGACAGCTAGGGGACAGCTAGGAGACAAGCTAGGAGACAGCTAGGAGACAAACTAGGAGACAGCTTGGAGACAGCTAGGGGACAGCTAGGAGACAGCTAGGCGACAGCTAGGGGACAGCTAGGAGACAGCTAGGAGACAGCTAGGAGACAGCTAGGAGACAGCTAGGGGACAGCTAGGAGACAGCTAGGGGACAGCTAAGAGACAGCTAGGGGACAGCTAGGGGACAGCTAGGAGACAAGCTAGGAGATAGCTAGGAGACAGCCAGGAGACAAGCTAGGAGACAGCTAGGAGACAGCCAGGAGACAAGCTAGGAGACAGCTAGGAGGCAGCTAGGAGAGAAGCTAGGAGATAGCTAGGAGACAGCCAGGAGACAAGCTAGGAGACAGCTAGGAGACAGCCAGGAGACAGCTAGGAGACAGCTAGGGGACAGCTAGGAGACAAGCTAGGAGACAGCTAGGAGACAGCTAGGAGACAGCTAGGGGACAGCTAGGAGGCAGCTAGGAGACAGCTAGGGGACAGCTAGGGGACAGCTAGGAGACAAGCTAGGAGACAAGCTAGGAGACAGCTAGGAGACAAGCTAGGAGACAGCTAGGGGACAGCTAGGAGACAGCTAGGAGACAAACTAGGAGACAGCTTGGAGGCAGCTAGGAGACAGCTAGGAGACAAACTAGGAGACAGCTAGGGGACAGCTAGGAGACAGCTAGGAGACAGCTAGGGGACAGCTAGGAGACAGCTAGGAGACAGCTAGGGGACAGCTAAGAGACAGCTAGGAGACAGCTAGGGGACAGCTAGGAGACAAACTAGGAGACAAGCTAGGAGACAGCTAGGAGACAAGCTAGGAGACAGCTTGGAGACAGCTAGGAGACAGCTAGGGGACAGCTAGGAGACAGCTAGGAGACAGCTAGGAGACAGCTAGGAGACAGCTAGGGGACAGCTAGGAGACAGCTAGGGGACAGCTAAGAGACAAGCTAGGAGACAGCTAGGAGACAGCTAGGAGACAAGCTAGGAGACAGCTAGGAGACAAGCTAGGAGACAGCTAGGGGACAGCTAGGAGACAAGCTAGGAGACAGCTAGGAGACAAACTAGGAGACAGCTTGGAGGCAGCTAGGAGACAGCTAGGAGGCAGCTAGGAGACAGCTAGCAGGCAGCTAGGAGACAACTAGGAGACAGCTAGGAGGCAGCTAGGAGGCAGCTAGGAGACAGCTAGGAGACAGCTAGGAGGCAGCTAGGGGACAGCTAGGAGACAGCTAGGAGACAGCTAGGGGACAGCTAGGAGACAGCTAGGAGACAGCTAGGAGACAGCTAGGAGACAGCTAGGAGGCAGCTAGGAGACAGCTAGGAGACAGCTAGGAGACAGAAGACAATAGATCTTAGATGGGGAGTAATCCCAGGTCAGATCTGCTCAGCATTTTAAATCCTTTTACATCAGACAGAAGGTTTCTTCTAATCTTTCATCATCTTTATCAATGTAAGCTATCAGCTGGGTTGGCCCCAGTGACATATTCACCCAATCAACCTTCACACTAAACTGAATAACTGGTTAGAGAGTAGCTGTGAGTGTTCCCTTTCTCTCAGGTTCAGTCTGTGAGGAGGGAACACTTATTACACAGCCTGCTGGACCATTTTACATGTTCCTGTTCACATTCCCCTTGGCTAACTAGCCTGTGTTCTTCTTAAATGCCCCACGGCATGCTAGCATTTCATTTCAATTGATCGCATATATTTGTGATTACATTCGAATGAGTTAAGTTAACCCAAGCTGACAATCAAATCCTGTTGTCAAATGTGTGTGTGTGTTTTTATAAGAAATAGAGACCATTGTAGAAAGTGATCTTCCAGCCAGGGAGCTCCCCAGCAGTCTGAAAAGTGTTTAGATTAGAATATTAATATACTGAGGCTAGTCTGTCTCACACACAGACACACACAGACACACACACCATTTAAGTGTATCTTAGCCATTGCAAAGATACCCTCTAGAGAAGCCCACAGATGGCCGTTGTGAGAGACTAGGAGATCTACAGTAAGCAAGCTGAAGCGTTTCCCTATCTGTGTCATTATCTTCCTCCCTTACCTTGGCTGAGGTCTCAAACCAGCCCACAAATCCTTTTGCCCACAGAATGTGTCCAGTTTGAGCTGCTGGGAGCAGACTTGGTCAGACTTGTTGGCCAGCACCATAGCTGGGACAGGTTTGCCATGACTGAGGGTGACCTTAGTGTCCAGGTCGTCCTTCTACTTGAGCACTGCATCAACTGTGGAGGCGTGAGTCACGTCAAACCCTCCCAGAGCTCCAACAGCCTCCCGGTAACACACACGGGTCATATTCCCATATCTTTCTTGTCCTGGGACAAACAAATACATGAACAGCACACATCAGGGTCAGATCGGCATACAGCACTGATCTAGCGTATACTGTAATTATATGTACTTATAATCTAATTATATTGCGTTATGATTTGGTACATCCCAAAAACAGCAGAAAAAGTCAGGTTTTCATAGTACAGACACACACACATACAGAGAGCGAGAGAGTAACTGTTGTGCTCATATGGCTCTAATGAGCATGAGACCAGGTGAACCCTGTCATTGTCTGTCAGTGTATCAGTGTTTTGTTACTTGTCATGTTTTTTTGTAGACCCCAGGAAGAATAGCTGCTGCCTCTGCTAAAGCTAATGGGGCCCCTAATAAACAAATAGACAAGACACATATTCCTCCACAGCACACATGAAATTCTGTAGGGAGAAATACTGTACACTGGTGATTATGATGATACATGCAACACAGGCTATCTATGGACAAGACAAAATATAATTATCAAAAGTGTGCTAATTCATTGATATTGAGTTGTTAAAAAAATAAACTTGAATAAAGTCTGATGTAGACTGATTGTCTGCAGTTTAGTCCAAACCACTTGTGTTACAATGAATTGATAATATATCAAGTAATATCAAAGTAAAATGAAGTGGATTTACATACTGGCAATGTCCCAAACCTGTAGTCTTATAACGGTGTCACTGTCCCAGTGCAGAACCTTCAGCGCAAAGTCAACATCAATAGTTGCGCGATAATGTTGAGAAAAGATCTGATGGACATAACTCTTGATGACTGACCTTTTTTCTGACTCCGCTATCATCCAGAAGGCGAGGTCAGTACAGTTGCATCAAAGCTGGGACCGAGAGACTGAAAAACAGCTTCTATCTCTAGGCCATCAGACTGTTAAACAGCCATCACTAACATTGAGTGGCTGCTGCCAACATACAGACTCAATCTCTAGCCACTTTAATAATTAATAATTGGATGTAATAAATGCATCACTAGTCACTTAAACAATGCCACTTTCTATAATGTTTACATACCCTACATTACTCATCTCATATGTATATACTGTACTCTATACCATCTACTGCATCTTGCATATGCCGTTCGGCCATCGCTCATTCATATATTTATATGTACATATTCTTAATCAATCCTTTACACTTGTATAAGGTAGTTGTTGTGAAATTGTTAGATTACTTGTTAGATATTACTGCACGGTCGGAACTAGAAGCACAAGCATTTCGATACACTCACATTAACATCTGCTAACCGTGTGTATGTGACCAATAACATTTGATTTGATGTGATTAGAATAATAGTGAAGACATCAAAACTATGAAATAACACATATGGAACTCTCTCTCCTCTGCTCTCATCCTTCTAGACCTATCTGCTGCCTTTAATACTGTGAACCATCAGATCCTCCTCTCCACCCTCTCCGAGTTGGGCATCTCCGGCGCGGCTCACTCTTGGATTGCGTCCTACCTGACAGGTCGCTCCTACCAGGTGGCGTGGCGAGAATCCGTCTCCGCACCACGTGCTCTCACCACTGGTGTCCCCCAGGGCTCAGTTCTAGGCCCTCTCCTATTCTCGCTATACACCAAGTCACTTGGCTCTGTCATATCCTCACATGGTCTCTCCTATCATTGCTACGCAGACGACACACAATTAATCTTCTCCTTTTCCCCTTCTGATAACCAGGTGGCGAATCGCATCTCTGCATGTCTGGCAGACATATCAGTGTGGATGACGGATCACCACCTCAAGCTGAACCTCGGCAAGACGGAGCTGCTCTTCCTCCCGGGGAAGGACTGCCCGTTCCATGATCTCGCCATCACGGTTGACAACTCCATTGTGTCCTCCTCCCAGAGTGCTAAGAGCCTTGGCGTGACCCTGGACAACACCCTGTCGTTCTCCACTAACATCAAGGCGGTGACCCGATCGTGTAGATTCATGCTCTACAACATTCACAGAGTACGACCCTGCCTCACACAGGAAGCGGCGCAGGTCCTAATCCAGGCACTTGTCATCTCCCGTCTGGATTACTGCAACTCGCTGTTGGCGGGGCTCCCTGCCTGTGACATTAAACCCCTACAACTCATCCAGAATGCCGCAGCCCGTCTGGTGTTCAACCTTCCCAAGTTCTCTCACGTCATCCCGCTCCTCCGCACACTCCACTGGCTTCCAGTTGAAGCTCGCATCTGGTACAAGACCATGGTGCTTGCCTACGGAGCTGTGAGGGGCACCTCCGTACCTTCAGGCTCTGATCAGTCCCTACACCCAAAGAAGGGCTCTGCGTTCATCCACCTCTGGCCTGCTCGGCTCCCTACCTCTGCGGAAGCACAGTTCCCGCTCAGCCCAGTCAAAACTGTTCGCTGCTCTGGTACCCCAATGGTGGAACAAGCTCCCACACGACACCAGGACAGCGGAGTCAATCACCACCTTCCGGAGACACCTGAAACTCCACCTCTTTAAGGAATACCTGGGATAGGATTACCCAGGTATTCCCCCCCTACCCTCCCCCCCAAAAAATATATAGATGTACTATTGTAAAGTGGTTGTTCCACTGGATATCATAAGGTGAATGCATCAATTTGTAAGTCGCTCTGGATAAGAGCGTCTGCTAAATTACATAAATGTAAATGTAAATGTAATGTAGTGACCAAAAAAGTGTTAAACCCTTTGCCTTGATGACAGCTTCTCTCAACCAGCTTCATGAGGTAGTCACCTGGAAGGCATTTCAATTAACAGGTGTGCCTTGTTAAAAGCTAATTTGTGGAATTCCTTAGCTTCTTAACGCGTTTGAGCAAATCAGTTGTGCTGTGACAAGGTAGGGGTGGTATATAGAAGATAGCCTTATTTGGTAAAAGTCCATATTATGGCAAGAACAGCTCAAATAAGCAAAGAGAAACAACAGTCCATCATTACTTTAAGACATGAAGGTCAGTCATTGCGGAATATTTCAAGAACTTTGAACGTTTCTTCAAGTGCAGTCGCAAAAACCACCAAGCACTATGATGAAACTGGCTCTCATGAGGACCGTCACAGGAAAGAAGACCCAGAGTTACCTCTGCTGCAGAGGATAAGTTCATTAGTGTTAACTGCACCTCAGATTGCAGCCCAAATAAATGCTTCACAGAGTTCAAGTAACAGACACATCTCAACATCAACTGTTCAGATGAGGCTGCGTGAATCAGACCTTCATGGTCGAATTTCTGCAAAGAAACCACTACTTAAGGACACCAATAAGAATAAGAGACTTGCTTGGGCCAAGAAACACAAGCAATGAACATTAGACCGGTGGAAATCTGTAATTTGGTCTGATGAGTCCAATTTGGAGATTTTTGGTTCCAACCGCTGTGTCTTTGTGAGATGCAGAGTAGGTAAACGGATGATCCTCCGCATGTGTGGTTCCCACCGTGAAACATGGAGGAGGTGTGATGGTATGGGGGTGCTTTGCTGGTGACACTGTCTGTGATTGATTTAGAATTCAAGGCACACTTAACCAGCATGGCTACCACAGCATTCTGCAGTGATACACCATCCCATCTCGTTTGCTCTTTTTCAACAGGACAATTACCCGAAAACACACCTCCAGGCTGTGTAAGGGCTATTTGACCAAGGAGAGTGCTGCATCAGATGACCTGGCCTCCACAATCACCCAACCTCAACCCAATTGAGGTGGTTTTGGATGAGTTTAACCGCAGAGTGAAGGAAAAACAGCCAACAAGTGCTCAGCATATGTGGGAACTCCTTCGAGACTGTTGGAAAAGCATTCCTCATGAAGCTGGTTGAGAAAATGCCAAGAGTGTTCAAAGCTGTCATCAAGGCAAAGGGTGGCTACTTTGAAGAATTTGTTTAGCACTTTTTTGGTTACTACATTACTCCAAATGTGTTATTTCATAGTTTTGATGTCTTCACTATTATTCTACAATGTAGAAAATAGTACAAATAAAGAATGAATAGGTGTGTCTTTGAATGAGTAGGTGTGTCCAAACTTTTGACTGGTACTGGATCTGGATATACACTGCTCAAAAAAATAAAGGGAACACTTAAACAACACAATGTAACTCCAAGTCAATCACACTTCTGTGAAATCAAACTGTCCACTTAGGAAGCAACACTGATTGACAATAAATTTCACATGCTGTTGTGCAAATGGAATAGACAACAGGTGGAAATTATAGGCAATTAGCAAGACACCCCCAATAAAGGAGTGGTTCTGCAGGTGGTGACCACAGACCACTTCTCAGTTCCTATGCTTCCTGGCTGATGTTTTGGTCACTTTTGAATGCTGGCGGTGCTTTCACTCTAGTGGTAGCATGAGATGGAGTCTACACAACCCACACAAGTAGCTCAGGTAGTGCAGCTCATCCAGGATGGCACATCAATGCGAGCTGTGGCAAGAAGGTTTGCTGTGTCTGTCAGCGTAGTGTCCAGAGCATGGAGGTGCTACCAGGAGACAGGCCAGTACATCAGGAGACGTGGAGGAGGCCGTAGGAAGGCAACAACCCAGCAGCAGGACCGCTACCTCCGCCTTTGTGCAAGGAGGAGCAGGAGGAGCACTGCCAGAGCCATGCAAAATGACCTCCAGCAGGCCACAAATGTGCATGTGTCGCCTCAAACGGTCAGAAACAGACTCCATGAGGGTGGTATGAGGGCCCGATGTCCACAGGTGGGCGTTGTGCTTACAGCCCAACACCGTGCAGGACGTTTGGCATTTGCCAGAGAACACCAAGATTGGCAAATTCGCCACTGGCGCCCTGTGCTCTTCACAGATGAAAGCAGGCTCACACTGAGCACATGTGACAGACGTGACAGAGTCTGGAGACGCCGTGGAGAACGTTCTGCTGCCTGCAACATCCTCCAGCATGACCGGTTTGGCGGTGGGTCAGTCATGGTGTGGGGTGGCATTTCTTTGGGGGGCCGCACAGCCCTCCATGTGCTCGCCAGAGGTAGCCTGACTGCCATTAGGTACCGAGATGAGATCCTCAGACCCCTTGTGAGACCATATGCTGGTGCGGTTGGCCCTGGGTTCCTCCTAATGCAAGACAATGCTAGACCTCATGTGGCTGGAGTGTGTCAGCAGTTCCTGCAAGAGGAAGGCATTGATGCTATGCACTGGCCTGCCCGTTCCCCAGACCTGAATCCAATTGAGCACATCTGGGACATCATGTCTCGCTCCATCCACCAACGCCACGTTGCACCACAGACTGTCCAGGAGTTGGCGGATGCTTTAGTCCAGGTCTGGGAGGAAATCCCTCAGGAGACCATTTGCCACCTCATCAGGAGCATGCCCAGGCGTTGTAGGGAGGTCATACAGGCACGTGGAGGCCACACACACTACTGAGCCTCATTTTGACTTGTTTTAAGGATATTACATCAAAGTTGGATCAGCCTGTAGTGTGGTTTTCCACTTTAATTTTGAGTGTGACTCCAAATCCAGACCTCCATGGGTTGATAAATTGGATTTCCATTTATTATTTTTGTGTGATTTTGTTGTCAACACATTCAACTATGTAAAGAAAAAAGTATTTAATAAGATGATTTAATTCATTCAGATCTAGGATGTGTTATTTTAATGTTCCCTTTATTTTTTGAGCAGTGTATATATATTTGTTATAGGTCTACTTGGTAGCTCTGCAACACCTCCACAATGAGTTTCTGGCCCTCCAGTCACCTCGAGACCAGTGTGCTTGCTACCCGATGTCATAATAAACAGGGTTTTTTTTTACTGCCAAGCCACACTCATTCTCTTATATCCTGCAGCCTACTGTAGGCCTAACTCAGAGCATGATTCACACCCTAGCTATTTTGATCGTTCAGGTGGTTACACAGTGTAACGTCTGCTTCAAACTCACACTCTCAAACACGTAGATCCCCTGAACGTAGCTCACTCTCCAGATTCCAATCACCTGAATTCTAATCACCTGTTCACACACCTGTATGTCATTATTACACACTATTTAGTTCAGTTCCCTGCACCCATCTTTGTGAGATATTGTTTGTGACACACTTCTATTTGGAGTGCTGGTTTTCCCCTGTAATTTAATCCTCCAATGTATGATAGTTTTGGCCTGCCTCACTAACAATGCCTTTTGCCTATTCCCTGCGTGTACTTTAGCCTATCGGATAACCTGTTATAAACCTATTGCCTGATCTCCCGGATGACGTTACTAGCCTTTTCCATGCTTGTACTGTTGCCTTTTTGGACCACCTGTGTATGACCTTCTGCCTGCCCCTGGACCCAGCTACCTGCCTCCTCCTGTGTATGACCTTCTGCCTGCCCCCCACCCAGCTACCTGCCTCCTCCTGTGGTCCTTTACCAATAAACACCTGCTGCACCCTGAGCTTGAAACCAGCTCTCCGTCTCCCCTCGTGTTCTTTACACACAGTTGTCATTTTTTTTCTCCCACAAAGACAATCCCTTAATGTCAGGTATGATAACCCGAATCTGATCTTTATAGGACTCCATTTAAATGCCCATTTGTAGCACCCAATGTAGTGCCCTCTGAGGCATAGAGATATTTCTGCGTTGATGTCTGGGTTCTTACGGTAATGGTGCTGATGAGGAATGAGTAATGCTATGTGATGCTGTTGTTACTGCGATTTCATCAGCGGATTTTCTCAAACATCTCCATCTTTAAACATAAAATTGCCATGAAATTAACCCGTCGACAAGTTGTAAGGACGGCCATTAGCCAATTTTACATCAAACTCGCCATCACAATAACAGTTCCCTGTGTAGAATAAAATAATACAAAAGGATACTAGGACAAGGCCTATTTGCGTATCACTGCTTGGGGTAAAACAGTGTTTGACTAGGCCTGCTGGGATCACTGTTTCAGAGAGCATCTTCGATATACGAGATTTCTCAAGATCATGGGGTTTGCTATTTCCAGCCGTTGATCGCTCATCTAACAAGGTAATTAATAGCACATAACTTATTACACGACCATGTTCTAAAATGTATTATGGATTAATATAACATTGCCAAATTAAATACCGTTGTAAGTCGATTTTAGATTAAGACTATTGTCTACGAAGACCAGAAAGAAGATAAGTTAAATGCGTTTTAAATGTTATAAGACTCGTTCAGATTTATGTAGCCCAGAACTAAGTTTTTTTTGGGCAATGGTGAAATTAGTATTCAATACGTAGCCTATTGTTCGTCCATAAAAATGTGCATAACTGCCCTTTTAATTGTGTTTTTAAGAAAAACGGTTTTTATGTCAACACATATTATTGCACTTGATCGGCTTTGCTATGCAACAACTGTGTATCCACATGTGAGCTGAATAGGCGAGTGTTATTTTTTAAGAGCTGTCTGTGTATTCACCAGGAAAGAAGAGAGGCACTTCCCTCATTATAATTATAATGCAGATAACAGTTTTTCAAGAAAAAGCAAATCAACCGTGCGCTGTGGACTTTTAAAGCAGGGCAAACAATCAAGTCGGTTTTCGATGTTTTGCGCGGTTTTGCGCACACATCCTCACTAATATCTTTAAAAAATATAGGCTGGCCTACCACACAGGACTACATTTGTGAAAAAAATAGCCCGATAAGGATATCACGGATAGGGGATTGGATAGCCTACCCTTGGGGTCAAAACAAGTGTTAAGTTATTTGATTAGCTGTAGACGGGCCATGCGCATGATTTACTAATCGTCAAATATATTATTTTTTTCCCCATAGATTCTATGAGAGATGGAAGCGATATGGCTGTACCAGTTTCGACTCATCGTCATTGGGGACTCGACAGTAGGAAAGTCGTGCCTGATCCGGCGATTCACAGAGGGACGCTTTGCGCATGTGTCCGACCCCACAGTCGGTGTAGACTTCTTCTCGCGCCTAGTGGAGATAGAGCCAGGAAAACGCATTAAACTTCAAATCTGGGACACAGCCGGACAAGAGCGATTCAGGTGACACTTTTTTGATTTTTTTTTAATCTTCCATTGTAAAGACCACATAACTTGCGTGAAATAAATTACACGTTTTTTTTTATAGTCACCTGTAATTATTATTACACTACTAGTCAAAAGTTTTAGAACACCTACTCATTCAAGGGTTTTTCTTTATTTTTACTATTTTGTACATTAACGCTTTTCCAACAGTC
The DNA here is from genome assembly GCF_901001165.1 of Salmo trutta. Taxonomy (NCBI): domain Eukaryota; kingdom Metazoa; phylum Chordata; class Actinopteri; order Salmoniformes; family Salmonidae; genus Salmo; species Salmo trutta. The sequence continues at coordinate 83,642,042 of NC_042968.1, read as the reverse complement.
TTGAAGGACTTCCCACATATGCTGAGCACTTGTTGGCTACTTTTCCTTCACTCTGCTGTTCAACTCATCCCAAACCATCTCAATTTGGTTGAAGTCGGGGGATTGTGGAGGCCAGGTCATCTGATGCAGCATTCCATCACTCTCCTTCTTGGTCAAATCACCCTTACACAGCCTAGAGATGTGTTGGGTCATTTTCCTTTTGAAAAACAAATGATAGTCCTACTAAGCCCAAAACCAGATGGGATGGTGTATCGCTGCAGAATGCTGTGGTAGCCATGCTGGTTAAATGTGCCTTGAATTCTAAATAAATCACAGACAGTGTCACCAGCAAAGCACACACAGACCATAACACCTCCTCCTCTATGCTTTACAGTGGGAAATACAGTCCTTTAGTAGTGGTTTCTTTGCAGCAATTCGACCATGAAGGCCTGATTCACACAGTCTCCTCTGAACAGCTGATGTTGAGGTGTGTCTGTTACTTGAACTCTGTGAAACATTTATTTGGGCTGCAATTTCTGAGGCTGGTAACTAATGAACTTATCCTCTACAGCAGAGATAACTCTGGGTCTTCCATTCCTGTGGCGGTCCTCATGAGATCCAGTTTCATCATAGCGCTTGATGGTTTTTGCAACTGCACTTGAAGAAACTTTCAAAGTTCTTGAAATGTTCCGTATTGACTGACATTCATGTCTTAAAGTAATGATGGACTGTTGTTTCTCTTTGCTTATTTGAGCTGTTCTTGCCATAATATGGACTTGGTCTTTTACCAAAGAGGGCTTTCTTCTGTATACCCCCACCCACCTTGTCACAACACAACTGATTTGCTCAAACGCGTTAAGGATGAAATAAATTGCACCAATTAACTTTTAAGAAGGCACACCTGTTAATTGAAATACATTCCAAGTGACTACCTCATGAAGCTGGTTGAGCGAATGCCAAGAGTGTGCAAAGCTGTCAAGGCAAAGGGTGGCTATTTGAAGAATCTCAAATAGAAAATATATTTTGATTTGTTTAACACTTTTTTGGTTGCTACATGATTCCATATCTGTTATTTCATAGTTTTGATGTCTTCAAGATTATTCTTGTCACGCCCTGATCTGCTTCGCCTGTCCTTGTGCTTGTCTCCACCCCCCTCCAGGTGTCGCCTATCTTCCCAATCATCCCCTGTGTATTTATACCTGTGTTCTCTGTTTGTTGCCAGTTCGTCTTGTTCGTTCAAGCTTACCAGGGTTTTTCCTGTCAGCACCTATCGCTTCCCAGCCTCTCTTTGCTAGTCCTCCCGGTTTTGACATTTGCCTGTCCTGACCCTGTATCAGCCCGCCTGACCTCTCTACCTGAGCCTGCCTGCCGCCCTGTACCTTTGCTCCACCTCTGGATTACTGAACCCTGCTTGTCCCTGACCCTGAGCCTGCCTGCCGTCCTGTACCTTTGCCTTACCCAGGATTTTCGACCCCTGCCTGCCTTGACCTGTCTTTGCCTGCCCCTGTTGTTACATTAAATAGTGTTACTTTGACAGTCTGCATCTGGGTCTTATCTTGCTTCCTGATAATTCTAAAATGTAGAAAATAGTAAAAATAAAGAAAAACCCTTGAATGAGTAAGTGTTCAAAAACTTTTGACCGGTAGTGTATAACAATATAACATTTTATCTATAATTTGTCTCATCACACTATTTTGCAAAGAAGGTCTACAGTAGCCTCAACAGCACTCTGTAGGGTAGCACCATGGTGTAGCTGGAGGACAGCTAGCTTCCGTCCTCCTCTTGGTACATTGACTTCAATCCAAATCCAAGGAGGCTCATGTTTCTCACCCCCGTCCATAGACTTACACAGTAATTATGACAACTTCTGGAGTACATCCTCCAGCCTATCAAAACTCTTGCAGCATGAACTGACAGGTTGTCCACCCAATCGAAGGATCAAATAATGAATCTAGTACTGAAAGCATAAGCTACAGCTAGCTAGCACTGCAGTGTATAACATGTGGTGAGTAGTTGACTTAAAGAGAGGGAAAGACAATAGTTGAACAGTTTTTAACTAATTCATTTCTTACAAAATGAAAAAGCAATAGAGAAATAGAGTGAGAGAGAGTAATTTTTTCACTTTCAATCACATTTCAGGAAAACCCAGATGCAGACAGTGTCGAAGGAACAAACATTTATTTCTAATACAGGGACAAGGCAAATGACAGTTCAAAGGCAGGCAGGGGTCAATTATCCAGAGAGGGTGCAAAGGGTCCAGAACAGCAGGCAGTCTCAGGGTCAGGGCAGGCAGGGGTCAATAATCCAGTGAGGTGGGGCAAGATACAGAAGGGCAGGAAACAGGAGACAAGGGGCTGTGAGACATGGATTTAACTCTGGACACATGAAAGGGGGGATGTATAAGGAGGGTACGGGGCAACAGAAGACGAACAGCAGAGGGGCTAATCACCTTGGCGATGGGAAAAGGGACGATAAACCGGGGGGGTAGTTTGCGGGATTCCACTCGGAGGGGCAGATCCTGGGTGGACAGCCATACCTTCTGCACGAGATGATACCGTGGAGCCGGGGTCCGGTGGTGATTCGCTTGTCGTCAATACCTGGAGGTGGTCTTAAGGAAGGACCGACCGGGCTCTCCTTCAGGTACGATGACAGCAGCGGACAAACATCTTGGCCGAAGGTATGCTGACCTCTTCTTTCTGCTCAGGGAAGAGCGGGGGCTGATACCCCAGGGAACACTCGAAAAGTGATAGGCCCGTGGCAGAGCAGGGAAGGGTGTTGCAGGTGTATTCGACCCACACAAGCTGCTGGCTCCAGGTGGTGGGGTTGGCGGAGACCAGGCAGCGCAGAGTCGTCTCAAGGTCTGGGTTGGCTCGCGCTAACTGGCCGTTGGACTGGGAGTGGAACCCGGAGGACAGGCTGGCCGATGACCCAATGAGGGTGCTGAACGCCTTCCAGAACCAGGACGAGAACTGAGGACCCCGGTCGGAGACCATGTCAACTGGCAGTCCATTGATCCGGAAGACGTGCTGCACCATGAGCTGGGCCGTCTCTTTGGTAGAGGGTAGCTTGGGGAGAGGAATGAAGTGGGCGGCTTTGGAAAACCGATCACGGTCAGGATGGCAGTGTTGTCATCAGATGGGGGGAGACCCGTGACAAAGTCCAGGGAGATGTGAGACCAGGGACGGTGAGGGACAGGCAGAGTTTGGAGGAGACCAACCGGAGCTTGCCGAGGAGTCTTGTTCTGTGCACAGACCGTGCAAGCGGTGAAGAATGTGAGACGTCAGGAACCATGGTAGGCCACCTAAAGCGTTGTCTCACAAAAGCCAGGGTCCGACGGGAGCCCGGGTGGTAGGCAAGCATCGCGTCAGGCACAAACATCCGGTTATCTGGACACCCCCCCAGGGTTCGGCTGGGAACGCTACGCCTCCCGAACCTGCTTCTCTAACCAGCTGAGTGCCGTCGCCAGGCACGAGGTGGGAAGGATGGTCTCAGGTTCCGGGGTAGTAGTCGTGGGACTATAGCGGCGTGACAGCACAGCCGATAGGAGAGGGAGAAGTTGAACCGGGTGAACAGTAGGTCCCACCTAACCTGCCTGGAATTGAGGCGCTTGTCGGTGTGGAGATATTCCATGTTCTTGTGTTCGGTCCACACAATGAATGGATGTTCCAACGCCATCTTCACCGCGAGAAGCTCACGATTCCCCACATCGTAGTTCCTCTCCATGCCGTTGAGGCGGTCAGAGAATAAGGCGCAGGGATGTAACCTGAGGTCCAGGGCAGACCCCTGGGACAGGACAGCCCCCACTCCGACATCCAAAACATCGGCCTCCACCACGAACTGGCGGGACGGGTCAGGATGAACCAAGATGGGAGCTGTGGTGATGCGGTGTTTAAGTTCCCGGAACGCCCAGTCAGCAGCTGGGGACCAAGTGAACAGAACCTTGGGAGAGGTGAGTGTAGACGGGGGGAAGCCAGGATGCTGTAGCCCCGGATAAAGCGACGATAAAAGTTGGTGAATCCCAGGAAACGCTGCAACTGTACTCTGCACGTAGGTTGGGGCCAATCCACCACTGCTCACACCTTCCCGGGACCCATCTGTTTCACTTACTTAGCTAGTAATGCAGCTAACTAGTTTAGCCTACTGAATCACTCTGCTCAAACAGAGGGATGCTATGTTAGCTAGCTGGCTATGACTTTTCAACACAACACTGAAACTCTTCCAAGTCAAAGTAAGCTTTTGGTATTACTCATTTATTGCCACCGGGGCCCGCCGTGTAACTGCTAACTGACTGTACACTAACGTTACTGCATGACTGTAGCGGGTTTACTAACGCATTAGTTATAGTAGCTATGCTGACTAGGACATTACTTTAGCTAATATGGTGACAATGATGTAGGCTGTTTGTAGAGGTTTGTCTTGGAAAGGGTTTTTCGCCTGGTCACATACAGCTGATTTGTTGTGCATTGAAGTCCACAAGCGACAACGTGGCTGTTATGAGTGAACTCTGATCAGGGGTGTATTCATACTGCCGATTCTGTTGAAAAACGTTTCTTAAACAGAAGCAAATGGAATAAAACGGGTATAAACATACCTGTATTTGTCCAATAGAAACTACCATTTGCAACTGGTGGACTAATGATTACACCCTATATCAGCTAGATGCAGGCAAGAGTGTGCACGGCGGTATTGATTGTCATTCGCCTCAAATTTGTCTCTCAACCTGTGTGCACATACACTGTAAACTTTCATTCATAGGCTAGGTTGTAGGAACCTCATGATGGGTAAAGGGAAAATTTGAGTATCATGTTGTAGCCTAAACCTATCGGTGTTATATTGACTGGGTGAATGGAATATGAATGAGAGTGAGAGTAATCCAATATGCTGTAATAGAAATAAGGCCATGCTCATGAATTCTTAATTTAAAAAAAAATTAAACAGCACTGATCTCCACTGTTCTCCCTGTCACATCCTCTGTTTAAACAGCGCTGACCTCCACTGTTCTCCACTGTTCTCCCTGTCACATCCTCTGTTTAAACAGCACTGACCTCCACTGTTCTCCCTGTCACATCCTCTGTTTAAACAGCGCTGACCTCCACTGTTCTCCATGTCACATCCTCTGTATAAACAGCACTGAACTCCACTGTTCTCCATGTCACATCCTCTGTTTAAACAGCACTGACCTCCACTGTTCTCCATGTCACATCCTCTGTATAAACAGCACTGACCTCCACTGTTCTCCCTGTCACATCCTCTGTTTAAACAGCACTGACCTCCACTGTTCTCCCTGTCACATCCTCTGTTTAAACAGCACTGACCTCCACTGTTCTCCATGTCACACCCTCTGTTTAAACAGCGCTGACCTCCACTGTTCTCCATGTCACATCCTCTGTATAAATAGCACTGACCTCCACTGTTCTCCACTGTTCTCCCTGTCACATCCTCTGTATAAACAGCGCTGACCTCCACTGTTCTCCATGTCACATCCTCTGTTTAAACAGCACTGACCTCCACTGTTCTCCCTGTCACATCCTCTGTTTAAACAGCACTGACCTCCACTGTTCTCCCTGTCACATCCTCTGTTTAAACAGCACTGACCGCCACACTTATATACTGAACCAAAATATAAACGCAACATGCAACAATTTCAAAGATCAAAGATTTTATTGAGGAAATCGGTCAATTGAAATAAATTCATTAGGCCCTAATGTGTGGATTTCACATGACTGGGAGTACAGATATGTATTTGTTGGTTACAGATACCTTAAAAAAAAATGGGCCACACAATGGGCCTCAGGATCTCGTCACTGTATCTCTGTGCATTCAAATCGCCATTGATAAAATGCAATTGTGTTTGTTGTCCATAGCTTATGCCTGCCCATACCATAACTCCACCGCCACCATGGGGCACTCTGTTCACAATGTTGACATCAGCAAACCGCTCACCCACATGATGCCATACACATGGTCTGCGGTTGTGAGACTGGTTGGAAGAACAGCCAAATTCTCTAAAACAATGTTGGTGGCAACTTATGTTAGAGAAATGAACATTAAATTCTCTGGCAACATCTCTGGTGGAAATTCCTGCAGACAGCATGCCAATTGCACGCTCCCTCAAAACTTGAGACATCTGTGTGTCACGATTGTCTAGGACCAGTAGATATGTGAAATCAGGAGCAGGAGACAGAGGGCCGGAGCAACTGAGTTTTAATAATAAATACAAGACGCAATAGCCGTTGGGCACAGGGCGCGTGGCGAAGTCCGCCAGGAGAAAACACTTTTCTCAAAACAAATAAGCGCACTGGAAAACAAACAGCGCGCGGGGCGCAGCCCGGCAATATAATGTCTACTTAATCGGATACAATTACAACTGTCCTGAGTGAACAAATGAACAATCCCGCACGAGAACCCCAACTGAAAATACACACTAAATAACCCCCCACTAATGACAAACACAAAACAGGTGCGGGATAGACAGACAAAACCAAAAGACACAGAAACAACGATCGGTGGCAGCTAATAGGCCGGCGACGACGACCGGCGAGCGCCGCCCGACCGAGGAGGGGCGCCACCTTCGTTAGATACTGTGACACTGTGGCACTGTGTTGTGTGACAAAACTGCCCATTTTAGAGTGGCCTTTTATTGTCCCCAGCACAATGTGTAATGATCATGCTGTTTAATCAGCTTCTTGATTTGCTACACCTGTCAGCTGGATGGATTATCTTGGCAAAGGAGAAAAGCTCACTAACAGGGATGTAAACAAACTTGTTCACCAAATTTGAGATAAATAAGCTTTTTGTGAGTATGGAACATTTCTGGGATCTTGTATTTCAGCTCATGAAACATGGGACCAAGACTTTACATTGTCGTGTCTTTGGCATCATTAATTCTCTGTAATTATAATTACGTGATTAAACTAATCATGTAAATGTAATTAACCAGGAAGTCGGGGAATCAGGGAAATCTTCAGATTACAATTTTTCTAATATAACTCTTCAGATATTTTAATATCTGATCAATTAGTCTTCTTATTAATGAATTATTATTTACCTCACGTCAGTCTCATTCCAAATGTCGTAAATTGTTGGTCATCTGCACGAACCCAGCCTTTACTATAAATCGTCCATACACCAATTGGCTTAATCATTTATTTACTAACTAACTAAATAATCACAGAAATGCATAAACAATCAAAACAGTAGATATTGGTTACTAACACAGGATAGGAGAGGTTCCCTAGTGGGCTAAGGCGATGTGACGGCTTGGTGGACAAAGGGAAGTGGGTGTGGACTGAGAAGGGCTGCAGACTATTAATTAGTATCTAAGATTTGCTCTTATTCTGTCGGGATCGATAGTCTCAGAGTTTAACCATTTCCAGCCGTGTAGCCAATGCTCCATGTGGTATGGTTAGGAATTCAACCACTACAATCACAGCTCACGCTGTGGGTTTGCTTAGTCTAAACTATTCGCAATCACAGCTCACGCTGTGGGTTTGCTCAGTCTAAACTATTCGCAATCACAGCTCATGCTGTGGGTTTGCTCAGTCTAAACTATTCGCAATCACAGCTCACGCTGTGGGTTTGCTCAGTCTAAACTATTCGCAATCACATCTCACGCTGTGGGTTTGCTCAGTCTAAACTATTCGCAATCACAGCTCACGCTGTGGGTTTGCTTAGTCTAAACTATTCGCAATCACAGCTCACGCTGTGGGTTTGCTTAGTCTAAACTATTCGCAATCACAGCACACGCTGTGGGTTTGCTTAGTCTAAACTATTCGCAATCACAGCACACGCTGTGGTTTGTTCAGTCTAAACTATTCGCAATCACAGCTCACGCTGTGGGTTTGCTCAGTCTAAACTATTCGCAATCACAGCTCACGCTGTGGGTTTGCTCAGTCTAAACTATTCACAATCACAGCTCACACTGGGGGTTTGCTTAGCCTAAACTATTCGCAATCACAGCTCACGCTGTGGGTTTGCTCAGTCTAAACTATTCACAATCACAGCTCACGCTGTGGGTTTGCTCAATCTTGGTACTCAAACCTGTGCCACCTCAGCTGACACAGAGGTATGCGTGGTCTGAAGAGGATTTCCTCAGGAGGGGGTTTTATTCGTAACCATAGAAAAGGCGGTTATATGACACCAGATCATGTCTGTGCTCACGGGGGCGGGCCAATGACTTAGTTCAACTTTAAAGGGAATTACAATTCTCTCACATGAAAGGTTTAACATCACATTACATCATTTCACAAATAGTTTCATCTTTACTCATTCATTCTATACAATAATTTGATGCAAACCTCATAACGGAGGCACCTGTATAAACAGAGTTAGTGTAATGTGGCTGTATTGCCTTTCATGAGGTCACAAACATGAAACAAAACGGACCGGATCGTAGCTGGCTTCTCCACCGACCGTTTACACATTCTCCAAAACATGGATATTGTTCCAGTCTCAAATTCTGGATTGTAGTAGAATTTAGCAGGAGTTCCTTTGTTCTACTACTAAGTCTCTCTCTCCATACTGCATGAAAAGGGGGAGCGAGTCTCCGCCAGGAATTTACGACCTGAGATAACAGAACAGTAGGAGAGAGTGAGAAGCCATGATCTATACACAGAAAGGGCCACGTCATGACAACATGTTATATTTTTCAGTGTATTTACCATTTATCTAAATGCTGTCCCTCTTCTTTGCTTATCCTCTCACCCGCTCTAGGTCTATTACCAGGGCGTATTACCGTAACTCTGTTGGGGGGCTGCTGCTGTTCGACATCACCAACCGTCGCTCCTTCCAGAATGTGCATGAGTGGCTGGAGGAGGCCCGGAGTCACGTCCAGCCTCACAGCATTGTCTTTCTGTTGGTGGGCCACAAGTGCGACCTGGAGCCCCAGAGGCAGGTGAGCCAGCAAGAGGCTGAGAAGCTGGCAGGTACCTATGGTATGCGCTACGTGGAGACATCGGCTCGCGACGCCATCAACGTGGAAAAGGCCTTCACTGAGCTAACGCGGGACATCTTCGAGCTCGTGAAGAGCGGTGACATCAACATCCAGGAGGGCTGGGAGGGGGTGAAGAGTGGCTTGGTGCCCAACGTGGTGCACTCCTCAGAAGAGGTTACCAAGAGCGGCCGCCGGTGCCTCTGCTGATTAGCCTGTCTGTCTAGTTGGCTTCACTCCTCACAGCCCATGCAGTCTTGTAACATTAGGTCCCACTAGCTCCCAATCTTGTCACATATATAGTTCTCTCTCACTCCCATTCTGACTACTGGAAGGCCATTTCTGCTCTAGTCTACCACTGAATAAAACATGAATACAGCTACTTTCCACAGTAACCTTCCTGGTGTCTGTCTTACCTGTTACAGGCACTCGAAAGACAAGAAATGGCCTGTTTTATGATTTCATTGTCCTCCCTGTATTTATGCTTCATCTTGTGCCCCACAGAAGGAACACACCTCAAACTTTACACATCTGTTCTGGAGTCTGGAGAGCTCACACAACTTTCGGGGGGGGGGGGGGGGGGTGTTCAATACAAGGGAAACACCAAATCTATCACAGCTTATTCCACCTTGTCTATGGAAAGAACCAGTACACTGAGGAAAGCGTGTGTTGTATTACTGGCTGTGTGCAATGCCTCCTCTGCTTTTGGTGCGAGACTGATGGCACCACCAGACACATGAACAACCAAGAACACTATAGTGTATTGCCATCATCCTTTTCATCACAGATGGAACCAAAGCTTGCGTGGACTGAATCAGTTCTACATGAGTATCAACAGGGAATTTGTACAGTTGAGTGTTGGGTAGGCTGCACTGTGAGATGCCTAACATCAATGTTTTTCATTTGCCGTTTTCTTCATCGTTGCTCATATTAAATGCACAGTTGGGGACACAAGGTACTGTATAAGATATCACCTTGTTTAACTACCCTGGCCGTCCACCATAATCGTTAGAGAATGCGTCCCATGAGAAAGACGTTTTATCTACTCCGTTGGCTTTAACAGTAAGCCCACCCCTTCAACATTGACATCTACACAACGATAGCACCTCCTGATGTTGTGAACACCAAGCTTTAAATGGGGTCAGCTGTTCTAGAGTCGTTTTTTCTTTAGTTTATTAATACCTTCATACTGTAGGGTCATATGCTTGTAGTTTTAACATGATCCTAAGCAACATTCTGCACGTGTCCAATATTTCTTCCCAGACTATTGGACTCTAACCATTATCAAACCGTTATATCTTCCAACCACAACCTTTAGTACCTCTAAAATGTATTTTTTCTCAATGCCAGTTTCCACCCTCCCCATTGAACATTTTGGGTTAGCTATGATCCCATTTGCTGCCAGGCCCATGTCCATATACAACGTTAATGCAAGCAGACCATATCTGAGAGCAATTTAAAGAGCCTTCTAAGTTCAAAGTATCTATGCAGCAGGAAACTAACTATTTGCTCGAAAGGAAAGCTACAACATGTATTAATCGACCTGAATTTTACTCTCCAACAGGGTTGTTCAATACTGCACGTGTATAGTTGCATTTTATCCATTTGTAAATAGCCAGGGTGTTCTGGATGAATTCATTTCTAGAACATGAAATGTCATAATGGTGTGATAGAAATGGGAAATTCCATGACTTTCAATATTTGTAGGAGATACAGTGCATTTGGAAAGTATTCAGACCCCTTGACTTTTTCCACATTTTGTTACGTTTCAGCTTGTAGCGTCATACCCAAGAAGAATCAAGGCTGTAATCGCTGCCAAAGGTTATTCAACAAAGTACTTAGTAAAGGGTCTGAATACCAGTTTGGGCACATCTACTCATTCAAGGGTTTTTCTTTATTTTTACTATTTTCTACATTGTAGAATAATAATGAAGACATCAAAACTATGAAATAACACATGGAATGATGTAGTAACCAAAAAAAGTGTTAAACAAACATAAATATATTTTAGATTCTTCAAAGTAGCCACCCTTTGCCTTGATGACAGCTTTGCACACTCTTGGCATTCTCTCAACCAGCTTCACCTGGAATGCTTTTCCAACAGTCTCAAGAAGTTCCCACAGCACTTGTTGGCTGCTTTTCCTTCACTCTGTGGTCCAACTCATCCCAAACCATCTCAATTTGGTTGAGGTCGGGTGATTGTTGAGGCCAGATTGTTGATGCTGCATTCCATCACTCTCCTTCTTGGTCAAATAGCCCTTACACAGCCTGGAGGTGTGTTGGGTCATTGTCCTGTTGAAAAACAAATGATATTCCTACTAAGCCCAAAACCAGATGGGATGGCTTATTGCTGCAGAATGCTGTGGTAGCCATGCTGGTTAAGTGTGCCTTGAATTCTAAATAAATCACTGACAGTGTCACCAGCAGAGCACCAACACACCATCACACCTCCTCCTCCATGCTTCACGTTGGGAACCACACATGCGGAGATAATCCATTCACCTACCCTGCATCAGACCAAAGGACAGATTTCCACCGGTCTAATGTCCATTGCTTGTGTTTCTTGACCCAAACAAGCCTCTTCTTCTTATTGGTGTCCTTTAGTAGTGGTTTCTTAGCAGCAATTTGACCATGAAGGCCTGATTCACGCAGTGTCCTCTGAACAGTTGATGTTGAGATGTGTCTGTTGAACTCTGTGAAGCATTTATTTGGGCTGCTATTTCTGAGGCTGGTAACTCTAATGAACTTATCCTCTGCAGCAGAAGTAACTCTGGGTCTTCCTATCCTGTGGCGGTCCTCATGAGAGCCAGTTTCATCATTGCGCTTGATGGTTTTTGCGGCTGCACTTGAAGAAACTTTCAATGTTCTTGAAATGTTCCGCATTGACTGACCTTCATGTCTTAAAGTAATGATGGACTGTCGTTTCTCTTTGCTTATTTGAGCTGTTCTTGCCATAATATGGACTTGGTCTTTTACCAAATAGGGCTATCTTCTGTATTCCACCCCTACCTTGTAACCACTGATTGGCTCAAACACATTAAGGAAAGAATTTGCAAAATTTTCAAAAAACCTGTTTCTGCTTTGTCATTATGGGGTATTGTGTGTAGATTGATGAGGGAAAAAACCTATTGAATCCTTTTTAAAATAAGACTAACGTAACAACATGTAGAAAAAGTCAAGGGGTCTGAATACTTTCCGAATGCACTGTATCTTACAGCAACTGGAGTGTTGCTCTGTTCAGGATAATAAGATAGTTTGGTTTCCCCCTCTTTCACTGAAGTCACCCCCTCTGATTATGAAAGGAGAGAGATCCCTGGGGAAGTCCACAGCCTTTAGAAAGACATCCGTTACCTACATATTATACATGCGTATTGAGCCTCCATGTGCCAGACACATGTGAATACCCTCCCCACCACAGGTGGCTGGTGGCATCTTAATTGGGAAGGACGGGCTCATAGTCATGGCTGGAACGGAATAAATGGAATGGTATGGAACAAGTGAAACATGTTTTCCATATGGTTTATACCATTCCATTCATTTCATTTCAGCCATTATTATGAGCTGTCCTCCCCTCAGCAGCCTCCTGTACTCCCCACCTATGTCGTTGAATGGACTCTCCTGACTGTATTCTCTGCTAGGCCAGGTACCAGATCAGCTGCTGAATTCACAGCAGTGGCGCTAAACCAACTTTGTTTTTCATTCTAAACCATTGAACGACTGTGATATAGGAATGTAGAGAGAACAATCTTTTCATATTTCATGTTCTCTGCTATACCCCTGAGGCTCTGTGTGATGGTGCTTACCTGCACAATGTCATGCAGAGGTTTGAAATGGTTATGAATCATGTCTTGATAAATCTAGTCAGAGCTAAGATTAAATTGTGACTTGTAAATGTAATTTCTTTTTTTGAAACAAATGTAAAGCAGACCATGTTTCTTTAACGGTGTATAGGTTTGGAGTGCATAGCACAAGGGCAGGTTCCATGTCTCATATGCTTGTAAGGAATAAACATTTGATCTCAGCAAAGGCATGGTCAATATTCCAGTGCTCTATGATGCCCATCCAAAATACATGTGCTCAGTGTTAGCTGCCTTTGCATGCATACGCATACCCCAATTAATGAAAAAATATTCCCCAGCCTGGAAAAACACTGTTTATTCAACAAGCAGTTGAAAGAAATTGATATTCCAGAGGTTAAACTGGATGTACACTCTATATAAAAAGAAGTATGTAGACACCCCTTCAAATTAGTGGATTCGGCTATTTCAGCCACACCCGTTGCTGACAGGTGTAGAAAATCCAGCACAGCCATGCAATCTCCATAGACAAACATTGTCAGTAAAATGGCCTTACTGAAAAGCTCAGTGACTTTCAACGTGGCACCGTCATAGGATGCCACCTTTCCAACAAGTCAGTTTGTCACATTTCTGCCCTGCTAGAGCTGCCCCGGTCAACTGTAAGTGCTGTTGTTGTGAAGTGGAAACGTCTAGGAGCAACAATGGCTTAGCCCCGAAGTGGTAGGCCACACAAGCTCACAGAATGGGACTGCCGAGTGCTGAAGTGCGTTGCACATAAAAATTGTCTGTCCTCGGTTGCAACACTCACTACCGAGTTCCAAACTGCCTCTGGAAGCAACGTCAGCACAAGAACTGTTCGTCGGGAGCATCATCAAATGGTTTTCCATGGCTGAGGAGCCGCAGACAAGCCTAAGATCACCATGCGCAATGCCAAGTGTCGGCTGGAGTGGTGTAAAGCTCACTGACATTGGACTCTGTAGCAGTGGAAATGTGTTCTCTGGATTGATGAATCACGCTTTACCATCTGGCAGTCCGACAGACAAATCTGGGTTTGGCGGATGCCAGGAGAACGCTACCTGCCCCAATGCATAGTGCCAACTGTAAAGTTTGGGGGAGGAGGAATAATGGTCTGGGGCTGTTTTTCATGGTTTGGACCCCTTAGTTCCAGTGAAGGGAAATCTTAATGCTACAGCATACAATAACATTCTAGACGATTCTGTGCTTCCAACTTTGTGGCAACAGTTTGGGGAAGGCCCTTTCCTGTTTTAGCATGACAATGCCCCCGTGCACAAAGCGAGGTCTATACAGAAATGGTTAGTCGAGATTGATGTGGAAGAACTTGACTGGCCTGCACAGAGCCCTGACCTCAACCCCATCGAACACCTTCGGGATGAATTGGAATGCCGACTGCTAGCCAGGCCTAATCGCCCAACATCAGTGCCCGACCTCACTAATGCTCTTGTGGCTGAATGAAAGCAAGTCCCCGCAGCAATGTTCCAACATCTAGTGGAAAGCCTTCCCAGAAAAGTGGAGGCTGTTATAGCAGCAAAGGGGGGACCAACTCCATATTAATGCCCATGATTTTGAAATGAGATGGTCGACAAACTGGTGTCCACATACTTTTGGTCATGTAGTGTACATGCAGGTCAAAGCACTGGAAACTACATTCATGTAAAGTCAGTGATGTATCTATTTGTACTGCAAAGATACTATATACTCCCTATTAAATTGTGAACACTTGATGAGAAAATAACCAAAGATTTTTTTTAATTAACTAAAGTTAGACCACAACCTGTCATTTCCAATGGAAGCAAATTAATCATAGTGGGCGGAACAAGCAAGGAGGTGGGCAGAGCCAAGCCACGTTCGGGCATGTATTTGCATATTTCCGTTAGGAAACACCTACTCTTTGAAGTGCACATGTGCAATAACTCAAACAGAAAACTGTATTGAGATCAAATGTTTAATCGATGAGAATATTAGCAGAAGGTTGGCCAAAATACATCTCACTCCATCTTCCCCCACTGCCGGCCACTGGGCTTCCTCTCATCACCATATTTGGTAGAGTGGAAACGCCAACCGGATGCTTCACATTTATACATCTGGTGAAATATCAGTCTCATTGTTCTATCTGTGAAACAACTGTTTGAAGTCTCCATTAGTACAATGCCATATACAAACACAAGAGGGCAGCACACACTAAATAATTGACCTTGTGAATGGTTACAAGGCACACAATTAACTGTTTTATTTTATTTAACCTTTATTTAACTAGGCAAGTCAGTTAAGAACAAATTCTTATTTAAAAGTTCAAGAACATTAAAGTTCAAATATAGGGTGGCCATAAGGGATTCTATTATGAACTTAGAAACAATTCCTATTGATTGTGTATAATGTAATGTTAACTCCCCAATGGCCATCCACATAGCAAAACGGCACCACGTAGCCAGGTCCAGCTGCATCATGAGGTAGATGTTGACAAAGACATTGAACAGAGGCAGCCAAGGCAGCAGGGGCACCTAGAGGGAAGAGGGACAGGTTAGTCATACTTTTACTGCATATCAAGCTGGATTATAAACTGGTTGTAAGAGATGAATAAACACTGGACCTGTTTAAATTAAATAAATAGTCAGGAACTGACCTTGAAGGTGAGGGCTTCCATTTAAGTGTTGTGAATCTGTAGATGTGGAGGAAATGGATATGGATTTTGCCTCCCTTGGTTTGATAAGCTTATTCATTTTTATAAAAAATGTCATAAAAAAATTATACAAAAATAATTCCATCTACTGTTGAGAATCAACAAAGGCATAGAATGTCATTATCATAAACATTTATTTAGAAAAGACATTGAAAATACAGCTCATTTCTACGACAGGCATATATTCATAGTATATAAAACCAGACCAAAAATATAATTGATATTTATGTGACAGCATTTAGAGTAGTACTGATCAATCAGTACTATGGCCTGGTATGAGTCTTGGTTTACCAGCCCCTGGTATCTGAGGTGGGTGGTATTTTCAGGCACTGGTTTCTTTTTGAGATTCTTACAAGTTCTCAAGAAACAATAGGTTGTTAAAATGTATGTTAAGAAGCACAAGTATAAAACATCTCCTTTGAATTAGTGTCCATTTGTATAATATACAGAATTATACAAATATGATACAGCTATACACATACTGTACATTAGTTATTACTGTACCACAACAACTCACTTAAAAGGAAAACTCCACACAAAACCTATTTTGGTATTTGTTTCATTAGTCCATTGTTGATATTGGCCCAACATATTTTGCAAGTCAACAATCAAGTTTTCAAGATATAATTTTCTAAATACAGAAATACAGTTGGTATGATGCATCAGTTTTTGGATGGTATTCTCCTTTAAGAAACCATAGAACTCAATTAGCCTCATCAACTCCAGTATCTTTACAGCTGAGCACAAATATACTTCAGATTTAGAGAGCAAATGATGTCCTTGCCCTCGTGTCTCCAATGCACACTGCATTTTGCTCAAGCTGCACCACAACTAGTGATTAATAGCAAATGGAATCACGAGTTGAAGTCGCAATCATTTGGTGGTGCAAAAGTTTTGCTATATAAAGTAAATCATTAAAGGGGGTCATCAAGGGTACTTTAAAAACTGTACATGTAAGAACACAATAACATCTATAAAAGGACATTACTTGATTAACGTAATTTGAAAGGCATAAAAGAAAACTAAATTACATATATAAAACAATTCTACAGAATAGAATGTTTAGATAAAATGATGCAAACTCGACAGCTAAGCTTCCAATAACAAGTTTCAACGGAAACTTAAAAAAAACATTTGCTAACATGTTTTCACAAGAATCTACAACTAAAGTTACATCAGTGGTACTGCATGACCAGGACTAAAGTCAATGCCTTTAAGATTCAACACAGAGCCACTGAATAGACCCCCAGGGTACTGGTGTTTATTAAACAGTTAAACATCTGTAGAGACAGCTCAAGCATTCGAGGCAGGCAGAGATCTCAAACGCAAGTATGTCCATATAAAAAAAGGGTAGTTCTGATTTGTAAAGCCAAACTCCAGAGATAAACAGAGATACATGAAGGGTGGGGGTACAAGAGTACAGTACGGCCCAAAATATATCAAATGAAACTGACACAGCAGCCAGCTAAGTGTAGTGGTGCCAGAATGTCGTTTCATCAACTTTAATGTACAATATCTCCATGTATTCTTTGGATGAACCTAATATGCATATACTGCTTCAGTTACACAGTTACACAATAACTTACATCATTACTTTGACTATTTTACCATATGTTTAAAACCTTTTAAATGACAAAGACATCACTGGCAACAGATTGTTCATAAATGCCTTCAGGATATTTAGTTCCCAAGTCTCTGTGGTGATATTTCATCTTACAGAACAAGCTGACACCAACCATAAATACTCGTTTCTGCCACAAGGTGTACAAGGCCCTACTGTTAAATATGTTGCTCTGTGACAGGTGATGGAGGACAGTTTGTCTACGCCAGCGATCTCCAAAACACCTGCATCAGGCCTTGATCCACTAACCCTGTGCTGTTGACCCAAGTACACCGAGGCTCTGACCAAGATTGTAAACCTCATAGACACACTGGTACTCTGTTCACACATGGCCCTTACCAACACTCCTGGCCAGTTGTAGTTCATATTGCTGCTGGACACCAGGGGCTAACAATTAGAGGCACAGACACAATCAAACTTGGAAGAGACTAACTTCTAATAAATAAAATCACTAGTAATGTTAATAGCAATGTTTCAACTGTTAAAAATATCATTCCTCAACTGTCCAATAAAGCTTAAAACAGAGATATACCAAAAACGAAAGAAAAAAAAACAGATGAATTGTAGTGTCAGTCAGTTGAATT
Source organism: Salmo trutta (assembly GCF_901001165.1). Classification (NCBI taxonomy): domain Eukaryota; kingdom Metazoa; phylum Chordata; class Actinopteri; order Salmoniformes; family Salmonidae; genus Salmo; species Salmo trutta. The sequence goes on along the minus strand of NC_042968.1, from coordinate 83,624,434 downwards.
GTCTGCCTTCACTGCAGAGGTATAATGTGTGGGGTTTCCTTCAGCCCCTAGCCGTTCAGGGGCTCATCCCCTCCACCTCACTCTCGTCTCCCCCCAGGTAGATGGGCTTCTTCTTGGTCTGGAGGGCAGGCTCATATTTCCCAGGGGTGCTGCTGGTTGCCGCACTGCTGTGCCAGATCCCATAAAAGAAGTAGATTGCGAATCCTGAGGGAAGGAGTAAGAGGAATGGTTAGAGGAGTCCACACAAATTAAGTTAACATTCTGCTGCTCATAAAAACAGACTTAGCATGTGATTCTATTGTGACTTTAGATACATTTCCTATTGTGTATAATGTCACGTTAACTCACCAATGGCCATCCACACAGCGAAACGGCACCACGTAGCCAGGTCCAGCTGCATCATGAGGTAGATGTTGACAAAGACACTGAACAGAGGCAGCCAAGGCAGCAGGGGCACCTAGAGGGAAGAGGGACAGGTTAGTCATACTTTTACTGCATATCAAGCTGGATTATAAACTGGTTGTAAGAGATGAATAAACACTGGACCTGTTTAAATTAAATAAATAGTCAGGAACTGACCTTGAAGGTGAGGGCTTCCTTGCTCTCTGGTTGTCTCCAGATGATAATGACACAAAGGGCACAGAGCAAGGCCAGGACTACACACACTGTGACCCACACAGGCTGAACCTCCATCAACTCATCCAGCTTCCCTGCCAGCACCAGACACAGCACAGTGATGAGCACCGCTAGAAAGGATGAAGAGAGAGCGAGTTCAAATTTGCTTTCTCAAAAAAAGAGCTGCTTTGAAAACAACCAATGGTCAACCGCATAAGACGGTAAGTGTGGGTGAGAGAGGTGTCACTCACAGATGATGGCCGTGGTGGCATAGACGATGTTCCCGGAGGTCTTGGTGGGTAAGGCACCACTGGGAAAGAGGAGGAGGCAGGGAGTGAATTTGTCCCTGAGGGGGCAGTCCTTCAGATCGTACTCATCTCCACTGTCCCCCCGGGCCACCTTCTCCCCTCCAACCAGCTCCACCAGCTTTTCTGTCTGACTGGATGAGCTCAGGGTGCCGGGCTGGTACCTGGACAGACAGACAGGTCAGTCTCCTGGAACATGGGAGGTATTCACACTGAGCATGCCATGTAAAATACCAGAAGCAAATCCAGTATAGGAGGATAATCACCATTTCAATATCACAAATGCTAGGTTAGGTATTAATGTATGTTTAAAATAATGTGGTATAAGTCATCACCTACCTGAGGATAAGCACACAGATGGCCACTAGTGAGTAGGCCAGCAGTGTCCCTATGGACATGAGATCAACCAGGGCAGCCAGATCAAAGAGGAAGGCCATCAGAGCTACAGGAAGAGGTGACAAAAATCAGCATTACCATCATACTCACTACATAAAGACAATCTACTCCATGAAGTTGGTTCATTACCATCATACTCACTACATAAAGACAATCTACTCCATGAAGTTGGTTCATTACCATCATACTCACTACATAAAGACAATCTACTCCATGAAGTTGGTTCATTACCATCATACTCACTACATAAAGACAATCTACTCCATGAAGTTGGTTCATTACCATCATACTCACTACATAAAGACAATCTACTCCATGAAGTTGGTTCATTACCATCATACTCACTACATAAAGACAATCTACTCCATGAAGTTGGTTCATTACCATCATACTCACTACATAAAGACAATCTACTCCATGAAGTTGGTTATTTACACTAGTTATTCAAAAACAATGGAACAAAAAACAGCATTCCGTTGTTCAGAGAATATTTTTCTACGGTCTTCCCTCATGCTGCTGTACATTCCTAGTTTCATACATAAACACAGAGAACAGCAGGAAATGACTACAGTGGAACCCAGAGGTGGTAGAGCAGAACCAGATGAATGAACAGAGAGAGGGTGGAGGGCTGAACTCACATGCCACACAGCCAGAGACGATAGTGGCTATCAGGGGGGTCTTGGTGCGCGTGTTCATGCGGGACAGGCCACGGAACAGGAGCCCATCCTCTGCCATGGCGTAGATCACCCTCGGCATGGGGAACATGGACCCAAGCAGGCTGGGAAAACAACAAACATTGACTACATAGCAAAGACAGAGTGACTTAAGTACCGATGAGCGTAGTGGATAGGTTAAGGGAGCTATAGAACATCAGCCTAACTGACCTGGTGGAGAGAGCACAGAGGGAACCCACAGCCACGATGTAGCGAGCAGGATCCCAGCCCACGTAGTTAAAGGCCTCTGGCAGGGGGCTCTGGGTGTTCAGCATGTAGTAGGGCATCATGAGGGTGAGGGCTGCAGACACCCCGAAGTAGGCGAAGAAACAGATGAGCAGAGAGGCCACGATGCCTACGGGGATGGAACGCATGGGGTTCTTAGCCTCTTCGCCTGGGGGAAAATACAATGAGAGAGGACCACCAAAGAGAACTTAAACTATTTCAAATTGGCAACCATTTTAAAAGTGACATTTTGAATAACGGAATGTAAGTGACTCTTGAGAAGAAACGAGGACCTACCTAATGTTTATCGCTAGTGCAAAGTAAATAGCTCAAATAACTTGATAAAGTACGACTAGAACTTATGTATAAATGCCTTTACTATTTTAATTTTGGACAATCTCTTATACAATGGGTTAAAGTTATGTATAGTAATCCTAGGTGTAAAATAGTAAATAATGGATACTTCTCAAAAAAGTATTAAACTGTCAAGAGTTTGTTTAGCTCTGGAGCAAGGTAAGTAACTCACTGGTAGTGGCGATGCAGTCGAAACCGACGAATGCGTAGAAACAGGTAGCAGCACCGGACAGAATGCCACTGAGGCCAAAAGGAGCAAAACCACCTGAGCCAAACATCTTATCCACAACCCTGAGTGACAGAGAGGACACAGGGGGACAAAATCCAATTATATGGTTTTACTGTTATATTTCTGAAACCAAATGCAGAGATCAAACACAGCTAGTCACATACAAACATGATTTACTCCGTACGATTGGTCTATAATGGAATCTACAGCTAAATCTCAGCTGGTAGCCATATTAAATGAAGGACTCACTCCTGGGATATGCTGGTGGTGTTGTTGTAGTTGGGGTAGGTATTAACAAAGTCCTCCAGGGTGAGGTTCCAGTGGTCTGGGTCTCCCTTCACAAAGCCTGAGATGATGATGAAGCCCAGCACCACCAGGTTGACCCCAGTGAAAATCTTATTGATCAAGGCAGACTCACTTACCCCAAATGCCAGCAGCCCTGAAAGAAGCAACATGATGGCATGATTAACACAAATCTACATTTGTACATTGTCATTTGAGTCATTTATCCAGAGCGATGTACAGTTAGTGCTTTCATCTTCAAGGTAGCTAGGTGAGAAATCAAGTCATATTGCAATAGTGTACATCCAGCTTTTATGACGGGGTTATTAGTTATGTGCTGCCTCCTCGGGCCCCAACATTATCCATGTTGGTTGACAATGCTGGAGGAGTCCTCACCAGTTAATAAGAGCACGATGATGAGTGCAAACAGGTCAGGGTATTCAGCCAGCACGCCCCCCGGGACCTTCATGGCCATGGAAGACCTGAAGAAGAAAGAGATCTTCTCCTCCACCAGATTATCAAATGTAGAGCTCCAGGCTCGGGCCACACTGGCTGTACCTTAAGGACAGAGGACCAAGGAGAATAAGTTAACATGACGCAAAACATCAACCAAACTAAAGAGGATAAGCCATCCTAGAAACAAGCCTCCATCCATGAACATAGTAGCGCAATGCGAAGCCGTTGAATGCTTCACCGATTTCCAATCTACCAACTCACCGATGACATAGGAGAGGATGAGGTTCCATCCCGTGATGAAGGCCCAGATCTCACCAACCGTCACATAACTGTACAGGTACGCCGAACCTGTCTTGGGTACGCGGGCGCCAAACTCGGCGTAACAGAGTCCGGCCAGCATAGAGGAGAGTGCAGCGATGAGGAAGCAGAGAACGATGGCAGGTCCAGCCTTCTCCCTGGCCACTTCACCAGCCAGGACGTACACCCCTGCCCCCAGGGTGGAGCCCACCCCCAAGGCCACCAGGTCCAGTGTGGAGAGGCAGCGGGCAAAGCGGGTTCCTTCATCGGAGAAATCCAGCGCCCTGCGTCGCAGCAGGATCCGGCCGAAGGAGGCCATCTTTTCTACCATGGTTGTCTGTGGAGGGAGCTGGGGCCGAGGCAGTGAAGCTGAGGCAGTTGCTGATCAGAGCAGTGAAAATGCGTCACAAGCTGAGATGCAGCAGGAGAGATCCTAAGGTCAAACACAGTGGAGAAGCAGATTCATGAGTATATAAGAAAGTCTTTAGGCAAAATGTATGCTATTAGTTCTTGCTAATGACATGGTTTTATTTTTCTACTTTGTTTTGTGTGCAATCCTTGTTTGCAAACCAACTGTCTCTGGGATAACAAACTGATTAACTGATTAGTTCTCGTGTGAATGAGAGAGAGCGAACAACATGAACATTCAAGAAAAATTGCCCTGGCAAAGGAATAGCCTACTGCTAAAATGGCTAATATTTGGTCAAGTCGGGACATTACAATTCTGTTTGATGCCACACTAGTGGTTCCTCCTAATCTGGTAATTCCAGTAATTCTTTCATTTTGGGATTTGGTCCATGTTTTAAATTCCCCTCCTGCATGTTTCCAGACTACAGACAACCAAACCACACATTCTTCTAAGAAACAGCATGCTGGTACTATGGAACTTCCCAGAATTACATTTATTCACCTTAGGGATTTATGAAAATAAAAAACGAACTGACAGAGCTTTGATAAGAAGACATGGAAGCGAACACCAATATCTCTGTGCGTTGCAATCCACTTATAACCTTCCTGGAGGACTACTGAGTTAAAGACATGCTGACCAACTTTCAGTCATCAGAAACAATTGTTGTGTAGTCTATTATAAACTGGGTGGTTACAACCCTGAAGGCTGATTGGCTGACAGCCGTTGGTATATCAGACCACCTACCACTGGTATGAGAAAACATGTATTTTTACTGCTGTAATTACATTGGTAACCAGTTTATAATAGCAATAAGGTACTTCAGGGGTTTGTGGTTAATGGCCAATATACCACGGCTAAGGACTGTATCCAGGCACTCCGCGTTGCACATAAGAACAGTCCTTGGCCGTGGTATATTAGCCATATACCACATTTACATTGACATTTTAGTCATTTAGCAGACGCTCTTATCCAGAGCGACTTACATTTCATACATTTTTTTTCTGGCCTGGCTCCCCGTGGGAATCGAACCCACAACCCTGGCGTTGCAAACACCATGCTCTACCAACTGAGCTACAGGGAAGGCTAATTTCCCCTCGTGTCTTATTGCTTTATTATACTCTAGTACCTAATAGGCTATATTCTATCACATATTCAAGTCCATATCAAGTTTCCAAAATACAGATAGTAAAAATGTTTATCCTAATGAAGTGATACCACGTGGTAAGACAACCACTTTGGCATTTAGCCTACATAGATAAAAAAATAAATCATATTACCAAGTTCAACACTGTCACAACACTGACACTGATTTTGTTCATGTTTGAGCCCCATGGCAAAATGTGTAGAACAGCAGGAAATCATACTGAACAAAAACTATTTATGTCTGTACTAAAGCCCTTTTGTGGGTGGGCCTGGCTTCCCAGTGGGTGGGCCTATGACCTCCCAGGCCCACCCATGGCTGCTCCCCTGCTCAGTCATATGAAATCCATAGATTAGGGCCTAATTAATGAAGTTCAATTGACTAATTTCCTTATATGAAATGTAACTCAGTAAAATCTTTGTAATTGTTGCATGTTGCGTTTATATTTTTGTTCAGTATAGCTTTAAAACTGCATTTTTTTTGTTCAGCCCCATTACGAAATGGTGTAGAATAGCAGGAAACTAGCTTTAAAAGTATCTCTCCGCCAATGTCAAAATGTGTAGAATTGCAAGAAATTTGCTTTAAAACAGCTGAAGAAATCTAACATTTCCGTTTGGTGACTGTGCCATTGGCCACGCCCACTACCACACCCCTGTATACATTACGCATGTTGCACAGTACTTAAGGTCATTATGGCTACTGCTTATTCTACACATCTGAGACACTGGCTCTGCAGCAGCACACCACAAACACTCTACAAAGGCTGGAGACTTGTAGCTTAGCCTGTGACACTTAGGCCTATAATAATAATAATAAGTGTACAGGCCCATTCTACATGTTGTTATCCATAGAACACAGTGCACAATCACCGGAAGAGTGTTGAGAAAACTATTTGCAAACACAGAACAAAAAAGGAATGGCAGTATAAAATAAACATAGCCCCTGGACTCTGAAGGTACTGGGAAATTAAAACAATTGTTCAAAAATAACAACTTTCATGTAAAGGGCATTGCGTCTGACACAGTCACTGATACAAACTGTCTACAGGGGGAAACATGATCGGGCTAGCAGCCGTGATTGGACCAGGATGGTGCTGATATGGGGCCAAGTACAAAATAATTGCAGCCAACAATACTGTCTCCTTTACTTGGACAAGCACAATGGCTTCCCTCATTTAAGTCTGCATGGGCTTGGCATGTCCACCTTGTAACTTAAACCACTGTTCTAAAACACGGAAAGCATGACTGTGCTCTCCAGGGGTTGATTTAACAACTGAATAGTTATGCAAGACTGACATGCTGAAACAGATACCGAGTGTGCTCTGCTCACCGTGAAGAGTTAAACTAGCGATTAACCGCCTTGGGCCAGTAACCGAAAAGTTACTGGTTAGAATCCCCGAGCAGACTAGGTGAAATCTCTTGATGTGCATTTGAGCAAGGCACTTATCCCTCCCTGGATAAGAGCATCTGCTAAATTACTCAAAATGTAAATGTAGCCATTTTAGAGTTAGGCAGGCCGCATCTCTGGCCCTGGGAATGTGCCCTCTGGGAGTCTCCCTGCCAGCGATTCATGCGCAGCGCCTGAGAGGTTTAGTCTGTTTTGTTCTGCACACACAGTAAGCTCTCGAGATAGCCTCTTTGGTCTGGGTGACGCAGGGTGGCTGGCCTGTGTGTATGCGTGAGTGGATGTGTGAAACCAGGTTGTGAAGAAGCTAATGCTCAACTCTTCTAATGTAACGTCTGAAAGCTCAAATCAGACATGCTCGTTGGAGCCTCCAGGTTGAAAGGGTTTAGTGTCCATCTGCCCTTTTCTGTAATAGGTAGGCTGTAGTATACAATGGATAGGACTACTTCAGCAGACCCAAATTACTAGGCCTAGGCTAATTGGCCTAATAGCATTTGGATTGCATTTAGGCTTTTGCTGTGGTGCTTTTTACTAGCCCCCCACCTTCCCTCTGTAGTACAGTAGGTAGTGAATATTAGGTGCCTCACTGAGCTTTTGTAAACATGTCTAAAAGGATTATCCCAAGACTAACGAACCTGTTAATCTCATTAGGGACTGTTGCTCACTCTACACAAAGCATGTTATTGTTTTGACTCTCACTGTCAACAACGTCTGTTTACTTCTTGTCTAGCCCCTTCTCTGCCAGTATGATACGAGGTTATTATGATTAGCCTAGTTTTTTGTTATCATGGTGTCCTAAACTTGCTAGTGCTAAAAGTTAACACACGAAACAAACACACTGAAGACCAAATGATTTGCTTAGTTATTATAGTGTACAAGTAAATGGTAAGAGTGGATTCCCTTAGTGGTGATAGACAGTGTTCCTGCCCACTATTCTTCTTTTCATACCCACATGGCAGAAGTCATAGACACTGAAATACATAGATATTGTTTTCTAATATTAGTCAATTAGGCTTACACACAAAGTAGATGAGAAGACCCACAGAGATAATAATAAGGTGGAAGTAGTATGGTATGGGGGATTTATTGTCTCTCTCAGTCCCGGCGTGTGGGATAGAGAGGAGGGTTGGTCGACGGGTTGTTCTGCCGGTCACTTGCCCTCACCAGTCTCCAAAAGGGGGATTTGTAGAGAGATTGTGCAGCTTCATCAATATTGTACTACATTGTTGAGGAGAGTTATACAAGTAACTAAAAAACGTAGATTTTGCTCTACTCTTAAAAAAAACACATTTTAACTGAAACAAGCATACCCATTAATGGGTGCACTGTTCAACATGACTGGATCAGAAAATTGCGGCCCTGCATTTAATGTTCGACTAATGACTGCAGACTTCATGACCAGAAGAATCACGTGACAAACTGGGTCACCATGTGATGCGGGTAGAGTAGCGTTAAATGGGGAGTGGATACTTTTTAAGGGGTTTGTATAAATGCGGCGCTCTGTCAGTGTAGGGAATTCAAGAGTGTCCTTTCAGCATTCTAATCTCAGTGGGTAGCTCACCCTTGGAGCTACGTGATGGGCGGCTACATTTCATGTGTCATTGTCAATAGTTGTCCAGCTGTTTGAAGTTATGGAACAATCTGTTCTCTAGGCAAAGAAGGACATACTGCTGTGAGTGAACTGCGTAACCCCTCAAACCAATGGAACCAAGCCAACAGGGTCCCTCCCTCCTTCCTCAAGATCCAAAACGTTTCCCATGACAACTGACCAGTCTAGGAAATACACCAGGCTAGGGGAACATTTGCCCCCAAACATTTCGGAAAATGTCTCTGTAATTACCATGATGAAAGCATTTCTATTTCCATCGATCAGCTTAGAATACTAAGGTGAACAAATAAACACCTCCCAATGCAAAAAGCGACCCCTCGAAAGTGTCAGAAGGTGCAAAAAAATAACATAATTTGTCCTCTGCATAATGACCAACCTGAACATCAAACTCAGTGAGTGCAAATAAAAATGGAAACCTATTGCCAGCTAAACCATTCTAAAACAGGTGGGAAGAACAAGAATAGCTAGCTAGGCCTATTGAAAAAGAGAGTGATATCATCCTGTTTATAGAAGTGACACCATCCTGCCCATGCACAACTGACATGAGACTGAAGTCAAACACCACAACTGTCAACACATGGTCCTCAATTTGAAAATTACATTTTTTTTTTTTTTTGCTACTGTAGTGGCTAGCTACAACTGTAAAATGCAGCCATCAAGATAACGTAAGCTACCTGCCAGTAGCCCAAACTGATGCAACACATCACAAGGCGCTAGCTGCAGCTAACGGACAACAGTCATGCCAAGCCCAAGGACCTGTCTATTGGCTACTAAACTCAGGAAAAAAAGAAAACTTCCCCTTTTCAGGACCCTGTCTTTCAAAGATAATTCGTAAAAATCCAAATAACTTCACAGATCTTCATTGTAATGGGTTTAAACACTGTTTCCCATGCTTGTTCAATGAACCATAAACAATGAACATGTACCTGTGGAATGGTCGTTAAAGACACTAACAGCTTACACTGTAGGCAATTAAGGTCACATTTATGAAAACTTAGGACACTAAAGAGGCCTTTCTACTGACTTGAAAAACACCAAAAAGAAAGATGCCCAGGGTCCCTGCTCATCTGCGTGAACGTGCCTTAGGCATGCTGCAAGGAGGCATGAGGACTGCAGATGTGGCCAAGGCAATAAATTGCAATGTCCGTACTGTGAGACGCTTAAGACAGCGCTACAGGGAGACAGGATGGACAGCTGATCGTCCTCGCTGTGGCAGACCACGTGTAACAACACCTGCACAGGATCGGTACATCCGAACATCACACCTGCGGGACAGGTACAGGATGGCAACAACTGCCCGAGTTACACCAGGAACGCACAATCCCTCCATCAGTGCTCAGACTGTCCACAATAGGCTGAGAGAAGCTGGACTGAGGGCTTGTAGGCCTGTTGTAAGGCAGGTCCTCACCAGACATCACCGGCAACAACATCGCCTATGGGCACAAACCCACCGTTGCTGGATCAGACAGGACTGGCAAAAAGTGCTCTTCACTGACGAGTCGCGGTTTTGACTTACCAGGGGTGATTGTCAGATTCGCGGTTATCATCGAAGGAATGAGCGTTACACCGAGGCTTGTACTCTGGAGCGGGATCAATTTGGCGGTGGAGGATCCGTCATGGTCTGGGGTGGTGTGCCACAGCATCATCGGACTGAGCTTGTTGTCATTGCAGGCAATCTCAACGCTGTGCGTTACAGGGAAGACATCGTCCTCCCTCATGTGGTACCCTTCCTGCAGGCTCATCCTGACATGACCCTCCAGCATGACAATGCCACCAGCCATACTGCTCGTTCTGTGCGTGATTTCCTGCAAGACAGGAATGTCAGTGTTCTGCCAGGGCCAGCGAAGAGCCCGGATCTCAATCCCATTGAGCACGTCTGGGACATGTTGGATCGGAGGGTGAGGGCTAGGGCCATTCCCCCCAGAAATGTCCTGTAACTTGCTGGTGCCTTGGTGGAAGAGTGGGGTAACATCTCACATCTCACAGCAAGAACTGGCAAATCTGGTGCAGTCCATGAGGAGATGCACTGCAGTACTTAATGCACCTGGTGGCCACACAAGATACTGACTTACTTTTGATTTTGACCCCCCCCCCCCCTTTGTTCAGGGACACATTATTCAATTTCTGTTAGTCACATGTCTGTGGAACTTGTTCAGTTTATGTCTCAGTTGTTGAATCTTGTTATGTTCATACAAATATTTACACATGTTAAGTTTGGTGAGTTTATTTCACTAACCTGTGAAAGTTGTCTATGATCGGTTTGCTAGTTAGCTACCTTAGTGCGCGTTCGTAAATTCACTCTGGCTCTCTACTCCGATTTCAGAGCACTCTCGTCTGAACGTGCAGAGCGCAGAATCATTTATGACTAACGCTCAACACCAGTTGAATATGGGCGGTGCCAGTAAACGTCGACAAATAAAATCGTAATGAAATTGTTGCCAGCAGCATAGTTACAGTCACCAACGCTCTGGATAACATGAAGACAGACTAACCAGCTCTGCTAGGGCGAGAAAAATGGTCAGAGTGAGGTTGTTCTCTCATTTTTGTCTCGAAGTAGCTAACAAGCTAGCCAACTTTAGCTTGGGTGCCGCTGTGGACGCTCGGACCAACGCTACTCCTAGGCCAGAGCGTCCTGAACGCATCCATATTTATGCTACACACATCCACACAGTTCGTTGATGTGTAGTTTCCTAGCTAGCTAGTTAAATATATTCATTACATTGTTAACTAGTTAGATAACGTTTGCTAGTTGACTCAAGACTGTTTGTTTGCTAGCTAGCGCGAACTGACTAAACAATAATGAATTGACACTTTTTCGCACGGCAGACAGTTGCAGTAATGTACATTTAAACTGCACGTATTTAATGAAATTGATCATTACAATATTAGCAATATGTTAGTTAGCTATCGTCTAAAACAACCGCCTAGCGAGCAATGCTGCTAACGTTCGTTGTAAGATGTTAGGTTAGGTTACCATCTATTTGTTTCAAACAAATAAATACCACCGATCATTCTAATACCAAAACAATAACCATAAATGTATTGTTTCAAAAGCGAGTAACATGAGTACATCTGACAGCACACGAGAAATAATTGCGTCAGAGTAAAAGACTACGGAGGCTCGTGCAGTTCATGCAAACACATGGACCACGATATCAAAAGGTATAAAGCAGACATACTTTTCAGTAAAATGTGTGATGTTTGCTAGCTACTTTACCGTTGCTCTTCACTCTGAAGTGTTCGGAGGACCTAGCCACCGCACGACAAAATACTGCTGACTTCCATAGGCTGATGAAACATCCCGATTTCCTTGGTGAAATGTCCTTGTGGACGTTTTGATTTTCAGAGGGCGGAGCCAGTGACGTTTAAATAGTAGTATAAACAAGCCCTTCATTATGGGGTACTTTGGACCTCCACACCCTAAACCCCACCGTTACCTAACCATTTTACATTTCAACTTCAAAGGGGGGTATGGACGTCCCAAGGATTCTAGATAGACCCTTCTTGAGGGGTGGAGCAAGCCATTCATGAATTCCAGGGTGCTTCGCAATGTTCCAAAGTGGCTTCCTGTGTGTGTGTGTGTGTGTGTGTGTGTGTGTGTGTGTGTGTGTGTGTGAGAGAGTGAGAAAGATTACACAGACCCACAAATAATTCGAAAACAAATCACATTTTGATAAACTATCTTTTGGGTGAAATACCACAGTGTGCTATCACAACAGCAAAATGTGTGACCTATTGCCACAGGAAAAGGGCAACCAGTGAAGAACAAACACCATTGTAAATACAACCTATATTTATGTTTATTTATTTTCCTTTTCGTACTTTAACAATTTGCACATCATTACCACACTGTATATATACATAATATGACATTTGAAATGTCTTTAATCTTTTGGAACTTTTGTAAATGTAATGTTGTTTATTGTTAATTTTTATTGTTTATTTCACTTTTGTTTATTATCTATTTCACTTGCTTTGGTAATGTAAACATACGTTTCCCATGCCAATAAAGCCCTTTAAATTGAATTTAATTGAGAGAGGAGAACTCATCATATTCATGTCTCCCTCGCCCAGATACTAGTTCAGGCAGCAGCCTGCCATCCCCAAAAGAGGCTTACCCAAGTATGGAAAGAGAGGGTCATTCTCTTTTCAAGATCTTTCACTCCAGCCACTGTCCTGGTGCCAAGGACTTTTCACGATATCCGGTGTAGCTTTATCACCCAGAATAATAGAATAAAAAAGGTTATTCATCTCCACCCCCAATGCCCTTGTGTGGAGTGTTAGAGGTGCAATGACCATGTTAAAAATGAGGTCATACTAATGGTGTCACCAAATATCTTTAGAACTAAACCAAATGGAAACAAATTAGTCATGTGGGCAGAACAAGCAAGGAGGTGGGCAGAGCCAAGCATGAGTTTATGAGATCCAATTGGCGAATTTTAGTATATATTTGCATATTTACGTTAGGGAATGCCTACTCTGTGAAGTGCGCTGTTGCAATAACTCAATTCGCCTTTTCACTCCTTCGAAACAATAACATTTTTTAAACTTTAGCAAAGGGTAAAGTCTACATATCTTAGTCCACTCTGTTCGTAACAGATTCTAGTTTTGGGAACAGAAAACGGTATTGAGATCAAATGTTTCATCGATGAGAAAATGTGCAGAATGTCAGCCAAAATCCATCTCGTTCCAGCTTCTACCACTGCCGGACACATGGCTTCCATATTTGGTAGTGAGTGGAAACGCCAAGCGGATGCTTCACATTTTTACATCCGGTGAGATATCTGTCTCATTGTTCTGTGGTGTCACTATATGTATGACATATGGCCTCCCAAGTCCTCATATTTCATTGGGCATGCAAACTCTCCATAACAGACCATGATAAGAAAGAATAAAACAATAATTAAAATATGCATTGATTAATTATATCCCGACAATGCTTCAATTGGCTAGTCTTTCTATTTGACTATTTTCAGTTTAACTTTGGTTAATACCCAACCTATTGTCCTTGCTCAGTGAAGTCTGCCTCCCTCAAGGCAGGCATTGAGTTGCTCTTTCAATTAACTTCCGCTTTATCAAGCTAACAAAACTGCGTTTCCCTAAATAAAACAAGCGTCGTCACCACTAGCCTTACGGTCTGGGATGGTATCTCCATCTGCACCATTAACATAACACTGCTAATCTCACTACTGTCCCATACAGTTCAACAATTCTGCCCCCTTTCATTGCACAGGACAAGGCCTGTAGATCAAGAGAGGCTTGGTTCTTTTTTGCCATCAGTAGATATTCTCAGTCTCGATTGACATTAAACATAAACTATGCAGTTTTGGTAATGGATTCTCCAAAAACTCAACTCTTTACTTCACACATATTGTTTTTGTTTAGCACTATATTCTAAGAAATATGACATGGGACATTATCTAAAGCATGTTTAACTGAAAAAGTATGTAGTGTTTGTACTCAAGCAATCTTTTATAGCATGAACAGCCCATTGTGAATCATTTCGTCCATCCACATCTCATCCACTGCTATAGTAACTAACTGACCACACCTGCATACTGTATGTGGGGTGGCTACAAAGGAGCAGAAAATCCTATTAGTCTTAGTGCTACTTTCAATTAAATCTTAACAGATGGTTATTTGGGACAATTGTGTTGTATTAGTCAACTTTAATTAGATTTTTGAGCCATGAACCATACAGGTCAGGTATTTTTGGGAGAAGTTTAATCCCCTTGACTAAACTTTCCTCCCCCCTGTTAATCCCGCAAATTCCAAGAGTATGCTACTAAGAAATTAAAGTTAAAGTTTAACAGAGCAAGTAACCACATACATCCACCCAACTACAGCACTCAGTACTTTGGTTGTCCATGGAGTGTAATCTTCTAACCATGCTGACCTATTTTTGAAGTTATTAGTTATACCAAGAGTTTACATTTTAACACAGATTATGATTGCTGGAAAATGCTTATAAAGGGAAAATACCTGGTTTATTAGAAAATATGACTTACTTTCAACTAAGAACTAAGTTTCCATAAACTAATCTCTTGGAGCAACAGGGACTATTCTACTTCCGTAATCAGCTGGACACATACGAGGCGACCTAAGAAATGACATTCTAGTTAGAAATTGAATTCAGGAAATAAACAGTATGGTCCTGTACAAGATGCATTAGGAAACGCATATCCCGACATGAATTTGAAAAGAGCATTTAAGAGACAACTGGACATAGCCCTGCAGGCAGAGGGAATTTTATTTATGGTACAAACAAGGCAGCTCTTCTGAAAACGGAGATTAAATGTACATGATAATAATGAAGACAAAATACATACGACAAAAAAGGCATTCAAGAAATACTTTAGGTCAATAAACTTCATGCCAAAAGCTTCTTTATCAATAAAAATGTGTGGATTATTCATCAGCCCCTTGTTTTCACAGTGGTTTGATTACCTGACATTACATTCCCATAAACAGACTGAAGACGATGCAAAGACTGATAATGAACAATTCAAGGCAAACATAGTTAGAGAAAAAAAATCTGATAATAAAAAGTAATCATAATAGAAAAATCTAACTGCAAGAGCATTTGGAAAGCCACAAATTCTTATTTCAATGGAAAATGCAAAGAAACATGGAATGTCATGTTAGAGGAAAACTATGGGAAGATCTCCCTTTAAAAAAACGTTTGTTTTCCAATGATGCTACATTTTGCTTAACTTTGGAAGGTACCATTGTTTACTGACATCCATCAGAGATTTTAATCATACAATTGGAGAAACAATTTTGGTTACTGTGGGTACCAAGGGCCAGAGATACATTATGATTGAATACTTAAAGGTAAGAAATCAGACTATTACAAAAGTGAAACGTCTCCAGAAGGAATGACAGAAAGAGGTATTTTTTCTTTATTGATGTGTGAAGAAAAATAGGTATCCCATTAACTGGAATGACAGAACCATGAACACATAATACTTTAGGCTATGCTGGGCAGAGAGAGTATACCAATTTCCCCTCAAACAGCTATGTATTTTCTATTAGGTTATCATATATACTTTACACATAGACACAGCCAGTCTTCTATGGATGAAGATCATTAGAGAGACAGATTGTGATTTGTGGATTAAATCATTCAAGAAAATAATTTATTGAGGGAGGGACAAAGACAAGTGAAACAAAACTAATGTCGCTGGGAGGTTGGGCAGATTATGAGGCATAGCTGGAATTGATACATAGAGGTGGACTCAACTACAGTGCCAAATGCAATGTTTTTTTGGGGGGAAAATTCAGTCAGATAGAGATTTTTTTTTAAATGAATTTGTGATTATATGTAAATCTGCAACAATGTATTAACTTTCCTGTAACACACCCCATTTAGTGTGCTTGGCTACACACATTACAGGGCTGCAGAGGGCCGTGAACCGGTGTTGCTGGGGTATCTAGAAGAATATACATGTATATACAGTACAAGGCATTAGAGAGACAGAGGCAGCTGTCAGAGGTGGTTGCGGCTGCGACGTGGATAGGGCTCTGTATGCTTTATCGGGACGAGGTGATAAATCAGACGGGTTCTGGCCGGTGCTATGCACATCTCGCCTCTGGATCACTGGATCTGGATCCCAAACAATTGTGCCACATATGATCAGATGTCGTCTTTCCATTAGTGAAAGAGATGTTCCACACATTGTGTAAAGTCAAGTCAGATTAGTTTTTTTTTAAAATACTAATTAAGCAGCACAGATATAATAGCTGTGTGAACTGTCAGTAACATCACAAGATTTTGTGGCCATGCTATCATCTGACTTCCAAAATATTTTAGTGTTTAAAATGTAAATAAACAGTCAAACTTACTTCATACCTGTATAAAAAGAGAATAAATAGAATCAGTAAACACACCACTCAATTCACCATACACAGTAGTATATACACAACATATCAAATAAAACAAGTACTGCACTACTTCGAATGGCAAAGAGCTCAGTGGAAAAATAACAAATGAGAGGAGAGCAGAACAAGGAAGAAGAGCAGAAAGCAGTCATTTCCACACCCCATTGTCAAACCCAAGTCCAAACCCAACGGCCGTACCTTTCCGGGAATGTAGTTACGGTCAAGGCTCTCGTCCTGCAAAAACATGTGAAGACAGCGCTCGTTTTGAGCGAGAGGATGACCTGCAATTCTAGAAAAAAAGAGAAAGACATGAATTTATAGATAAAGATATGCATTTAAACATCTTCCCGACTGTGCATTTAAAAAATGGTGTCTAAAAATATGACTTTTAGTTCATCTACACCAGCAGAAGCCAATTCCAAATCTGCCACCACAACACTGTTTCAGCTTACTTCATATTATTACAAAAAAGTTGATCTTGGTTAGCTCAAAATGTGTTTTCTCCTGGCATTGGTTGTCTCAAGATGATCCTCTAATGTTTAGTAAGTTAAGACCCACCTGTTGATGAACTGCTCAAGACCCACACGTCGCTCTTCGATGAAAGCCTCTTCAAAAATGCCTTCATCCCCACGGAAAGGTAGCTGTCTCTTCAGTGCCTTCCCAGGCAAGGGCGGCACTACAATCTGGAATAAATCAATAGCAATGCATTTAGTCCATAGCCGTTAAAATAGCTGATTAACTTAACCATGACTAATTAATTACAAAATTATTTCTCTAACTAATGAAATTAGTAATGTAATAAGCAACGTATGTAGACGTCACCATTGAGGAAAAACTCTACTGTAATGATATGTAGATACAGTATATATTATAGTCCATCAATATAGGTCCTACCCAAAATACATTTTACCCAAAAACAAATAGCTAATCTTTCACTCGCCTTGCTGTCTCGCTCCAACTCATTCTTCAACCACTCAAAGTCACTGTATCTTCTTCGCGCAATGGAATCCTTCAACTTAAAAATCGGCAGGTTTGTCTGCATTTAATGAAAACAGAAACAAGAATATTCTCGTCAAGAGACAGCCGACAAGTATATAACTAAACGTTAGTTAACCCTGTTAGCCTAAAAGGGCTAGAAAGTTAACGTTACCTCAAAAGCTATTTGAATAACTTCCCTAGCTGACAATGCTAGGTTATCTAGCTAGTAGGCCCGTTCTTAATACCTCAGTGAGTAGGCCGGACTAAATCCCGGGCCTCGATTTTCATCCACCTAACGTTAGTAAGCTATAACTAATTAGCTAGCTGAAAATGTTTGTAGGTTTAGCTAGATATCTAACGACAGATATCCATCTTCAGCAACCTACCCGCATTCGGACTTCGTAAGTTGTGAAACGGTTCCGCCCGACTCCAACAGTTTGTGGGTCATAAACGTCAATTTCCAGAAAATTGCTGGGGGGACCATAAGCATCCGTCAGGTCCTGAGGCTTTGAATTTAACCGGCGAGTATCAGCCACTGTGGGATCTGACATTTTCCTTATCCGACAACCCAGTGAGTTCACGTCAGAACACTCAATACTGAGAAATAATTATTAGATCTCCCCTTTCATTAATTTGATGTGGTATGCAAATGTAAATGAATCTGCCCAGATTTAGAGGGCCACCCTGTGCCCTCTCTCGCTACACACACCCAGCCACACTGAGGGAGTTCGATTAAGTGCACCGTGACGTAAAAAGGGTAAAAGCGGTGTCGAGGAGCACCCTCTCAAATGGAACAGTAATCTGCGCCAGTCGGCCATGTGTTTTATCAACAAGGCAACAATATGTATCGTTCAAAAACAAACAATATCTCCTTTCCTTAAAATAGATGCTCAAATGTTCCAACTAGTTTTCATTGGGAAGGTAGATAAATACTTTAAAAAGAGCAATACATGTTGCATGTGAAAACACAGAATCCTACAAATTACTCCACGTGCTTAACCTTGGTTTTGAGCCGACTTTCGGTGTCGGCCTAAACGGGTTCTAAAACGAACGCAATCAACGCTAACCCGGTTTACCCCGGGAATGCCCAATAATGTTTGTACCATGTTTTGTGTTGCTACCATGCTGTGTTGTCACCATGCTGTGTTGTCATGTGTTTCTGCCATGCTATGTTGTTGTCGTCTTAGGTCTCTCTTCATGTAGTGTTGTGGTGTCTCTCTTGTTGTGATGTGTGTCTTGCACTATATTTTTATTTTGAATCCCCCGTCCCCGCAGGAGGCCATTTGCCTTTCGGTAGGCCGTCATTGTAAATAAGAATTTGTTCTTAATTAACTGACTTGCCTAGTTAAATAAAGGTTAAATAAAATAGAAATGTCACGGTAAATCAAATTTACATTTACATTTTAGTCATTTAGCAGCCGCTCTTATCCAGAGCGACTTACAGTAGTGAATGCATACATTTCAATTCATTTCATACGTTTTTTTTTCTCGTACTGGTCCCCCGTGGGAATCGAACCCACAACCCTGGCGTTGCAGACACCATTGCAAACACCATGCTCTACCAACTGAGACACAAATTGTATTTGTCACATGCGCCAAATACAACAGGTGTAGACCTTACAGTGAAATGCTTACTTACAAGCCCTTAACCAACAATGCTTTAAGAAGTTAAGAATAAAAAATAAAAAAGTGTTAATTAAAAAATGGATAAGTAAAAATAGAAAATAGAAAATGAAAGTAACAAATAATTAAACAGCAGCCGTAAAATACCAAGCAAGGCTATATACAGGGGGTACCGGTACAGAGTCAATGCCGGGGGGCATCGGTTAGTCGAGGTAATTGAGATAATATGTACATGTAGATAGAGTTAAAGTGACTACTTATAGATTATAAACAGAGAGTTGCAGCAGCGTAAAAGAGATGTCTGGGTATCCCTTTGATTAGCTGTTCAGGAGTATTATGGGTTGAGGGTAGAAGCTATTAAGAAGCCTTTTGGACCTCGACTTGGCTCTCCGGTACCGCTTGCCGTGCGGTAGCAGAGAGAACAGTCTATGACGAGGGTGGCTGGAGTGCCTTGTGGTCGGAGGCCAAGCAGTTGCCATACCAGGCAGTATGGCAACTGGCAGTATGGCAACCAGTCAGGATGCTCTCGATGGTGCAGCTGTAGAACCTTTTGAGGATCTCAGGACCCATGCCAAATCTTTTCAGTCTCCTGAGGGGGAATAGGCTTTGTCGTGCCCTCTTCAGGACTGTCTTAGTGTTTGGACCATGATAGTTTGTTGGTGGTGTAGACAACAAGGAACTTGAAGCTCTCAACCTGTTCCACTATAGCCCCGTCAATGAGAATGGGGGCGTACTCGATCCTCTTTTTCCTGTAGTCCACAATCATCTCCTTTGTCTTGATCACGTTGAGGGAGAGGTTGTTGTCCTGGCACCACACGACCAGGTCTCTGACCTCCTCCCTATAGGCTGTCTCATCGTTGTCGGTGATCAGGCCTACCACTGTTGTGTCATCGGCAAACTTGATGATGGTGTTGGGAGTCGTGCCTGGCCATGCAGTCATAAGTGAACAGGGTGTACAGGAGGGCAATGAGCACGCACCCCTGAGGGGCCCCCGTGTTGAGGATCAGCGTGGCGGATGTGTTGTTCCCTTCCCTTACCACCTGGGGGCGGCCCGTCAGGAAGTCCAGGATCGATTTGCAGAGGGTGGTGTTTAGTCCCAGGGTCCTTAGCTTAGTGATGTGCTTTGATGGCACTATGGTGTTGAATGCTGAGCTGTAGTCAATGAATAGCAATTTCACATAGGTGTTCCTTTTGTCCAGGTGGGAAAGGGCAGTGTTGAGTGCAATAGAGATTGCATCATCTGTGCATCTGTTGGGGTGGTATGCAAATTGGAGTGGGTCTAATGTTTCTGGGATAATGGTGTTGATGTAAGCCATGACCTGCCTTACAAAGCACTTCATGGCTACAGACGTGAGTGCTATGGGTTGGTAGTCATTTAGGCAGGTTACCTTAGTGTTCTTGAGCACAGGGACTATCGTGGTCTGCTTGAAACATGTTGATATTACAGACACAGTCAGTGAAAAGACTTGCCAGTTGGTCAGCGCATGCTCGGAGTACACATCCTGGTAATCCGTCTGGCCCAGCGGCCTTGTGAATGTCGACCTGTTTAAAGGTCTTACTCACATCGGCTACGAATAGCGTAATCACAGTCATCCGGAACAGCTGGTGCTCTCATGCATGTTTCAGTGTTACTTGCCTCGAAGCGAGCATAGAAGTAATTTAACTCGTCTGGTAGGTTTGTGTCACTAGGCAGCTTGTGGTTGTGCAAGCCCTGCCACATCCGACAAGCATCGGAGCAGGTGTAGTACGATTCAATCTTAGTCCTGTATTGATGCTTTGCCTGTTTGATGGTTCGTCGGAGGGCATGGTTCGTCGGATGGGATTTCTTATAAGCTTCCGGGTTAGAGTCCCGCTCCTTGAAAGCGGCAGCTCTAGCCTTTAACTCAGTGTGGATATTGCCTGTAATCCATGGCTTCTGGTTGGGGTATGTACGGACAGTCACTGTGGGGATGATGTCATCGATGCACTTATTGATGAAGCCAGTGACTGATGTGGTGTACTCCTCAATGCCATCGGAAGAATCCTGGAACATATTCCAGTCTGTGCTAGCAAAACAGTCCTGTAGTTTAGCATCTGCTTCATCTGACCACTTTCTTATTGACCGAGTCACTGGTGCTTCCTGCTTTAGTTTTTGCTTGTAAACAGGAATCAGGAGGATAGAATTATGGTCAGATTTGCCAAATGGAGGGCGAGGGAGAGCTTTGTACGCGTCTCTGTGTGTGGAGTAAAGCTGGTCTAGAGTTTTTTTCCCTCTGGTTGCACATTTAAGATGCTGATAGAAATGCTGTAAAGCAGGTCTACCTACACCTGTGGTATTCGGCGCATGTGACAAATAAAATTTGATTTGAATACATTCTTGAAAACAAATGAAGTTAGAAACAATATCAGATTCAATTTACAACATTATTTGATATACTGTATATGAAGTGTCAGCTGGCCAGTCAATTCCAATGGTAGGATTCAATGGCGATTTTAGCATGTAAATCTTGGTGGGGCTAACTAAAAGTATTATTATTTATTTAAGCTTTATTTAACTAGGCAAGTCAGTTAATAACAAATTCTTATTTACAATTATGGCCTACCCCAGTAAAACCCGGACGACGCTCGGCCAATTGTGTGCCGCATGCCAGCAAAGCCACTACACAACACTAAACAATACATTCATTTCACTATAATGGTGACAAATGGTGCCCACAAACAGTTAGGGGCTACATAAAGCTGTCCCAACAGATCTTTCTTTTCAGCACAATGTAGTGCATCCTTACCACTGCTACACCTGGCTATCAGCGGAGCCTTGAATGGCAGCGAAACAGTTAATTCACCCTCATTTACTGCCTTTAATTTTTTAAATAATAATAAACAACAATGGGGGGCATATGAGCAGACAATGAAAGCTTTTACAATAGTCGATGATTACATTTCTCTAAAACAGGCTATAGGCTACATGTGCACCACAAAGTCAGAACAGTAGGCTAAATTGTGAGGGGGAAAGGTATCAAATTATTAGGTTGAGGCACATGGGCTACTAACAGTTTACTACATAACTGTAACGGCTGTCGTCTGAAGAAGTGGACCAAGGCGCAGCAGGTATGTGAATACTCATTTTTTATTACCAAAACAAAAGGAGTAGAGCATCCACAGGAACAACACAAAAGGGTGACACCAGTGACAGTTCTGCAGGCTACAAAAGCAGTGCAAAAAACAACCACCCACAACCCCACAAGGCAAAGTAGGCACCTTATGTGTGACTCCCAATCAACCACAACCCTCTACAGCTGTGCTTGATTGGAAGTCACACGGCCAAAATCAATGAAACAATAACAAACACACACTCCCTTCTGCCACGTCCTGACCCAACTACCCCCTCTACTGGTCAGGACGTGACAGTACCCCCCCCTCAAGGTGCAGACGCCGGGATGCACCTAAAAAAAAGGAAAACAAGAAAATCCAACAAAATTTAACACCTAAACAATAAGGGAGGGAAGGGAGGGTGGCTGCCGTCACCGACGGCACTGTGCTACACCCTCCCTCCCCAACCCACCTATCCTGGAGGTGGCTCAGGTGCAGGACGTGGACCTCGCTCCACCTTCGGCGTCGCCCACTTTGTTGGCGCCGATAGCTGCGCCGGGCAGACGGGCCACTCGGGCTGACCCTGGCAGACGGACCACTCTGGCTGGGTCGGAAGACATGCGGGCCACTCGGGCTGGGCCGGAAGGCAGGAGGGCCACTCGGGCTGGGCCGGAGGGCCACTCGGGCTGGACCGGAGGGCAGGAGGGCCACTCGGGCTGGGCCGGAGGGCAGGAGGGCCACTCGGGCTGGGCCGGAGGGCAGGAGGGCCACTCGGGCTGGGCCGGAGGGCAGGAGGGCCACTCGGGCTGGGCCGGAGGGCAGGAGGGCCACTCGGGCTGGGCCGGAGGGCAGGAGGGCCACTCGGGCTGGACCGGAGGGCAGGAGGGCCACTCGGGCTGGACCGGAGGGCAGGAGGGCCACTCGGGCTGGACCGGAGGGCAGGAGGGCCACTCGGGCTGGACCGGAGGGCAGGAGGGCCACTCGGGCTGGACCGGAGGGCAGGAGGGCCACTCGGGCTGGACCGGAGGGCAGTCTGGCCACTCGGGCTGGACCGGAGGGCAGTCTGGCCACTCTGGCAGAACAGGGCAGTCTGGCCACTCTGGCAGAACAGGGCAGTCTGGCCACACTGGCAGAACAGGGCAGTCTGGCCACTCTGGCAGAACAGGGCAGTCTGGCCACTCTGGCAGAACAGGGCAGTCTGGCCACTCTGGCAGAACAGGGCAGTCTGGCCACTCTGGCCGATCCTGACAGGCCGGGCACCCTGGCAGATCAGGGCAGGCGGGCACCTCTGGCAGAACAGGGCAATCTGGCCACTCCGGCAGAACAGGGCAGTCTGGCCACTCCGGCAGTTCAGCGCAGTCTGGCCACTCCGGCAGTTCAGCGCAGTCTGGCCACTCCGGCAGTTCAGCGCAGTCTGGCCACTCCGGCAGTTCAGCGCAGTCTGGCCACTCCGGCAGTTCAGCGCAGTCTGGCCACTCCGGCAGTTCAGCGCAGTCTGACCTCTCTGGCGACTGTTGACTGGCGGGCAGCTCTGATGACTGTTGACTGGCGGGCAGCTCGGACGACTGTTGACTGGCGGGCAGCTCTGGTGACTGTTGACTGGCGGGCAGCTCTGGTGACTGTTGACTGGCGAGGCTGGGCTGACGCACTAGACTCCTGATGCGTGGGGCTGGTATTGGACTTTCCAGCCTGGAGACACGCACCTCCATGCTAGTGCGTCTAGCGGGAAACACCGGACCGAAAGGGCGCACTGGCGGTCTTGAGTGCAGGGTTGGCATCACCCCTTCCGGCTCGATGCTCCCCTTGCCCTGGCACCTGCGGGCCGCTGGTACTGGGCGAACTGGGCTGTGCGTCCGTATGGGCGAGATGGTGCGTACCACAGCGTAACATGGCGCCCTCCACCTCATACGCACCTCCCTGTAGTCACGGGTAGCTGGCTTACGGCTCTTCCCTGTCCTGGCCAAACTACCCGTGTGCCCCCCCCAAAAAAAATCTTGGGGCTGCCTCTCGGGTTTGAACGCTAGTCGTGTACCAGCAAAACATTCCCGTTGGTTCCTCTGTCCAGCTGCCTCCACTCTCCTGAGTGCCTCCACCTGTTCCCATGGGAGGCGATCCCTTCCGGCCAGGATCTCTTCCCAGGTGTAGGCTCCCTTGCCGTCCAGGACGTCCTCCCATGTCCATTCCTCCTTTTTTTCTCCTGTGGCTTCCTCCTCTTCTGCTGCTTGGTCCTGGTTTGGTGGGTGGTTCTGTAACGGCTGTCGTCTGAAGAAGTGGACCAAGGCGCAGCAGGTATGTGAATACTCATTTTTTATTACCAAAACAAAAGGAGTAGAGCATCCACAGGAACAACACAAAAGGGTGACACCAGTGACAGTTCTGCAGGCTACAAAAGCAGTGCAAAAAACAACCACCCACAACCCCACAAGGCAAAGTAGGCACCTTATGTGTGACTCCCAATCAACCACAACCCTCTACAGCTGTGCTTGATTGGAAGTCACACGGCCAAAATCAATGAAACAATAACAAACACACACTCCCTTCTGCCACGTCCTGACCCAACTACCCCCTCTACTGGTCAGGACGTGACAATAACACACACTTAGTATTACTTTTTTAGCTACAGTATACATATCTTCCTAGCATATTACATAATTTATGCAGCAGCATACAAGACATTTTTGGACTCACCTTGTTGTACTGTACTCACTTGAACAGGAAGGTGGGAAGGGGGTCCTTCATGGGCACATTTTGTCATCAAACTTTGTAATCAAAGTATGGCGTCTCTGGATTTATGGTGCTTTCAAGACAACTGGGAACTCAGGGAAAAAAGAAGGTTGAATCATGACATCAGTGATTTTCAGGACGGAGCTCTAGAAAGAGGCCCGAGTTCCCGACTTGGAATTCCGAGTTGGATGACTGTTCAAAACGTATTTTCCCAATCGGAGCTAGTTTTTTTCTAAGTTCCCAATTGACTTGAACTCACTGAAATCTGAGATTTCCCAGTTCCGAGTTTCTAGTTGTCTTGAACGTGGCAGAAATCATGCTGGATTGACAGCATGTCCAATGTTGAATGTTTATCCTTTTAAGCTTGGAAAGAGACCCTTAAACCCAGACTTGGACCACGCACCCACTCCACTCAATAGCAGGCTAGTGATCGCTTTGCAACGCTTGCAGTTAACCACTGATTCCTTTCAAACCACTCATTATTGAATTTGTGATTTCTAACTTGTTGTGTAATGTTTTTGTTCAATGGCTGATGAGCACCGATACTTTTGAGCTATAATTTCTATTCATAATTTTTCTTCATATGACAAGGCTTGAAAAGGATTTGCCAGCTTGCTAGCTAAGATTTTGAAAGTATGATGTTGACATAATCAGTCCAATCAAAGCTATGGTAGATTTAACGTCATTTATCCGTGGCCAATAATTATAATTATTTTTTATTTAACCTTTATTTAACTAGGCAAGTCAGGCCAATGACCTTGACCCTTCTTGGATGGGCACCTCTAATGTAACTCTATGGCAGCACCCAAGGGGCTAGAATTTTATAGCTCTACCTGTAGATTTTGTGGTGATGTAGTGTCCCCATGACTGACAGAACACTGAACCAATCACGGCGCAACTAGAGAACCTTAACAAACCCTACGCTCCACATTTTCCGCTGGCTGCCCCACCACCACAGAAAGCCCTGAGCTAGGCTGAAACACCTGCACTTTGGAGCTGCCTTACATGCTGACCAGACCGCTCGTGCGCATGCATGCACCATCGTGCACATGTTGATTTTGTCCACCCACACCAGACACAATCAGGACATGCAGGTTCAAATATCAAACAAACTCTGAACCAACTATATTCATTTGGGAACAGGTCAAAAAGCATTAAACATTTATGGCAATTTAGCTAGCTAGCTTGCTGTTGCTAGCTAATTTGTCCTGTGATATAAACATTGGGTTGTTATTTTACCTGAAATGCACAAGGTCCTCTACTCCGACAATTAATCCACAGATAAAAGGGTGAACCGAGTTCATTTCTAGTCATCTCTCCTCCTTCAGGGCTCTTCTTCTTCTTTGGACTTTATATTGCGCTTAGCAAGCAACTTTAAGGTGCATTGCCACCACCAACTGGACTGGAATGTGGACCTCAGTTCATCTTTCAATCACCCATGTGGGTATATGCTCCTAAAAACCAATGAGGAGATGGGAGAGGCGGGACTTGCAGCGCATCAAGTGTCACAAATAGAACCAAGTTCTATTTTATCGCCCGGCTACGCAGACACTCATTGACTCGCGCGAGCAGTGTGGGTTCAATGATTGAATAACATGTATGTGTAAAATTATTTTGCAAAGCTCGCGCACACGACAAGAGCGGTGTGGTCAGCATGTTACTCAAGAAAGCAAAAAAAGAGACCATGTTTGTCTGCAGCTTTATTATCTCAATGACTATGTTATTTTTTTTTTTACATTGTTTGCAAACTGATATGACTCAAAACAGGTGGGGCACCTGCACTGAATGACAGGTCGCCACTGGTAGGATTACAGGATATCATGCAACATTAGGAGGCAAAGTTTATCATATGTATTTCAGAGGAAATAGGCAAATAGCCTATAGTAATTTTTATAGCAGTAGCCCCCGCTTGGAAACAAAATTTAAAGAAAATACTATTACAATCAGATTTTAAAAAACAGATTAAAATATACCTTATGGAACAGCGGGGACTGTGAAGACATATACACAAAGGTACAGACACACGCATACAAGCGCTAGCACACGCTCTCTCCACACACGTACATTGTAATATTGTTGTATGGTGGTATTATACATTTTGTATTGTAGATATGCAGTGGTGTAATAATGTTGTATGATGTACTGTTTTATCTTTTGTACTACTTTATCTTTTGTTTTATATGTAATGTAAGTGCCTTAATGTGTTTGGACCCCAGGAAGAGCAGTGGGTATCCCTAATAAATGTAAATACAAGCTAGTATAAGATACCATTTTAATGAAAGTATAGGCTAATATTCAACATGTCAGATGCTCACTCTATTCCAACGAGATACAGTGTGCAATAGTACAATTTCAATTTCACAAGGGATTGTTCATAATATTAAAACTGTCAGCTGAACACAATCAATTCCAACCATGTTTAACCTTGTGCCCATCTTTTCAGCTGCTAAGATCATTTTTCATTAGCTTGTATATGCTATAGATATCTTTTTTTTTAAATGACATTATTAGAAACATTTTAGACATGCACGCTAAGTAGCCTAGCTCATAACGCTACTATATTGTATGTGGTCAGTTTGTGTAATTAACAGCTTTTTTTCTCGCAATAGAAGGAGGATATGTCATTATTGCAATGTTCAGTGCATTTTACGTTTTATTCTCTCTCAAAAATCGATGCATTTTAAAATCTTTCAAGTGGTTGAACATCAAACTAAAATGCTTGCATTTATTACAGATTGGGTGCCGTAATATTAACGATGTTCATATGTTAAAATTCGAAAACAAATATGATAGAAACTCCGTTTAGCCCTTGCATACACCAATCTAATACATATTATCAATGAGGGGGAGCATGCAAGTGCACACCTAGGGGAGAAGGGTAATTAGAATGCAGCCTTTGTAAGTCTCACTCAATACCAGCTTGTTCATTTTCACTTGTGACAGGAAAAGTGGAAGCTGAGGAGGAGCACGTGGACAGACAATCTGACTGGTCTGTTAGGATGGAGAAGTTGCTCTCAGATTCACTGACGCTGCCAGTTTGGGGAACCAGACTGTACTCACGAACAGGACAGGCAAGCTCAGTGAAGTTAGGCTGGAAGCACATGGCTTTGGAGATGGGAAGCCAGGCCTTTAAAGGTAAAGGTTACATGTAATATGTGAGATATAAGATGGGATTTACACTGTAGATAACAGTAATAGAGAAACAAAGATTATAATGAAGTGCAATGCATGGGACCAGGGATAAATATTACCTCTACATTGTCATCTAGGTTCTTGCCTGGATTAGGCACAATGGGGATGAGGATGAATCTCAGTCGTTCTCTACAAAGAGAGAGGTTCAGTTCAGAATCAGAGTATCACTTTTTTTCAGAGGAAGAATGGAGGAGACTTAGATTTTTTATAATGTAAACTATACCCCTTGATTTTAGTCTTTATTTGGGGCCTAAGTGTGGTGTTAACTTCTGTTGGCAAACCCACCTTTCCCTGTAGACCAGCATGCAGGCCAATATGAAGAGTGTCATGGTACCCACTAATGACAGCACTGGCTTCCACACAGACATTGAGCTGCCAGATATGTCTAGGCCAAAGAGAAAAGTTGACATGACAAAGTCCTGACAGAAGTCTGAGCACAACTTTATAACCATAAAGCAAAGCAGAGATTTTGTATGTATTTACCTGTGATGTTATTTCCCTTCATGGAATCCCATTGAATGGGCTGACTCCATTCACTCCAGAACTTGGACTCGCCACACATGTTGTTTACTCGTGCTCTCACTTGAAACTCATATCGACTGCTCTTTAAGGGGAAAGCCACAGCATACTTCTGTTCCTTGCTTGGAGTAGATGTCTGAAGAAAGGAACAAAGAGAGAGTGGAGGAGAGAGAGAGAGTTTTTTCAAACATTTGTTTAGTATTTTGTTGAAAAATGACCAGTAGGCTACAGTGTCCAAACAGTGGTCCAACTCCTGAGTCCTGACCCATGCCCACCTTCCACTTGTCGCTGTTTATTCTGTAGCGAACTTCACTCTCAATGCAGAGGGTGTTCTTGCTGTTGTTCCAGTACAGATTCAGCTCTGGGTCTTTGTTCATCTCAACTGACAGGTTGACAGGCGGGTAAAGCTTCACTAGAAAAAGCGTTAAGGAGGGTCAAATGTTAACGACACATCAAATGAAGATTGAAATAGGAAAAACACACGTTAAAAAGCCTAAAGTAAGATGACTATTGCTCTTCATGTTACATGCTGTTCTGTATGTAGGGTTCTGATTTGATTGGAAAAAAAACCTACCCATGCTTTTCAGGTTATGCTTCTGCACATAACTGTTGTTCTGATGGACCAGCTTGGTTGTCAGTGTTCTAAACCTGTCAGACTTGTCATAGGACAGTCTACATCCCACAGCATAACTCTTCTCCTGGAGATATGTTGTGCACTCCTCCATATTCCCTTTGATGAACCTAAACACATATGATGGATGAGAATTAGTACCAAAGTACGGATATTCAAGATTTGACATAGATACACTCCCCTCCATATGTATTCGGATAGTGAAGCAATTATAAATGTTTTGGGCTCTATACTCCAATATTTTGGATTTGAGATGTTTCCTATGAGGCAACAGTACAGAATGTCAATTTTTATTCAAGGGTATTTTCAAACATAATGTATGTATTTTACAGTTTAGAAATGAAAGCCTTTTATGTATCTAGTCCCCCCATTTGAAGAAGTCATAAGTATTTGGGTAAATTAACTTATGCATTATAGTAGTCAAAAGTGACTCTACAAACTTTTTGGTTGTTTTGAGTTATATTTTGCCTAATAGCAACTGAATGGTGAATGATGACTGGAGTAATTTTCTTTCTGTGATAAGATGTTTCTGAACACTTCTAAATGAATCCTGATAATGCCATGATTAAGAAAATAAATCATGAATAGTGATGAGTGAGAAGGTTATAGAAGCTACAACAAAACATACTAACCTCTCACCATTACCAATAACAGGGGAGGTAAGCATTTTTTAGGGGGTATGAGCTTTGTGCCTCTAACTTTCTCAATCATCATTATTCAGGATTCATGATTATCCATAATCATCATAGTATCCACATGAATGTAGAAGTGTTAGGAAACATCTTCTATTCTTAATTACAATAAAAAGTTACTCCAAAATGACATAATACATTATTCACCATTCAGTTCTTATTGGGCTAAATATAATACGAAATACAACCAAAACAAAATGCAAATGCATTCAACGAGTTTGTAGAGTCACAAGGTTGATGTGGTCATTGAGTGCTAGGAATATGAGACCAAATACTTAACTTCTGACTACTTTAATACACTCCAATTGAAGTTGTCCAAATTTCTTCAAATGGGGGGACTAGATACAGGTAACGACCAAAATAAAGGAAACCCCAACATAAAGTGTCTTAATAGGGCATTGGGCCATCACGAGCCAGAACAACTTTAATGCACCTCGGCATAGATTCTACAAGTATCTGGAACTCTATTGGAGGGATGTGGCAACATTCTTCCACGAGAAATTCCATCATTTGGTGTTTTGTTGATGGTGGTAGAAAACACTGTCTCATTCGCCACTTCAGAATCTCCTATAAGTGTTCAATTGGATTGAGTTCTGGTGACTGAGACGGCCATGAAATATGGTTTACGTTGTTTTCATGCTCATCAAACCATTCAGTGACGTTGTGCCCTGTGGATGAGGGTATTTTCATCATATTGGGGCATAACCATGGTAGCCAAAATAATGGTCAAAATAATGCCCTGCCCAGCATTTTATACATGATCCTAAGCATAATGGGATGTTAATTGCTTAATTTAAGTCAGGAACCACACCTGTGTGGAAGCACCTGCTTTCAATATACTTTGTATCCCTCATTTATTCAAGTGTTTTAATTATTTTGGCAGTTACCTGTACATAAAGTGTTCATTTGTAAATGGTAAAAAAAACATACAGTATGTACTGTATGAATATACCCTCAAATAAATTGTGTAATTCTGTACTGTCACCTCATATGAAACATTTGTTCTAAAATTAAACATGCTGGAGTTTAGAGCCACATTTAAAATGGTTGCTTCACTGTCCACAAATACAAATGGTAAGGAGTGTAATAACAATAATATATGAATTCATATAGAGTCTCAAAGTACCTTTCATTGTAAGGGGAAAACTCACTCACCTCAACCACCACCAATGTGTGGCACCACATCACAGTGATGCACGGCAAGCATTTTGGACAAAGACCTCAACACCCATCACATTGCACTAACCTGTTGCTGAAAAAGGTGAAGTTGACCTCTGGGATCCCCTGTTCACTCCAGATGCAGTTGACATAATCCAGATTAATGATCAGGCAGTTTACATCTGGAAAAAAAGGAACAGAAATTGAAAATGTGTTTCTAATATGACACCGAATCCTTTAAAGGGGAGCTGTGGTATATCAAGATGAGTTGCATAATTACATTGGGTGTTTACAGTTTTTTAAGAGACAAATCAGATAACATATGTTAAGGGTCTATACCTTCATGCATATCATGACTAGAGTACTTTTCCACCATCACATTGAATTAAATGAATTATTTCATCAGTATGTGAATGTATGAGACAAGATGGATGGCCATGTTACAGGAAACCACAAAGTAGTTGACGTCAATCTCAGACTAGCAGGGGACTTTTGGTGTCGCAGCAGCAATAGAAATGGCACATTGCGTTTCTAGGAAGTTATGTAATAGTTTGATCAAATAAATTGCTATAATACCTGGTATAAAGTGTAATTTGTTTATTATTTGATGACTCCCAAAGAAACAGAAGGGTAATTAAATTGGCATTATGTAATTACATTACATACCAGGTAAGTCGATGTACATCAATTCAATAAATATTGTTTTGGAATGTAACGGTTATATTTCCTGAACATAGAATACTATATGCCATAGTCTAAAACAATTATTAATATCTGGGAGAAAGAAAAAAAAAATATATATATATTTTGCTGACACACTTATGTGAACATTGAAGAATAATTCAAGACAAATGTCAACTGAGTGGAAACCATCCATCAACATGAGAGTACACGATCAAATTATCAGAAGACAATCTAAACCTCACTATCTTATTAACATGTAACATGTAAAAATGATCATAAATCCTCCAAAAATTCTCCAAGATTAAAAACAGTATCAAAAGTTGAGGGCACATTGGCCGGATGTGTTGCCGTAGCACAAGGTCTTAAACAAGTTGAATAAATGAACATTAAAATAAATGGCACAGGCGTAGCATCATTATTCCAACAAGACAATCTTACTGGGGGTGGAGGGAGCCTCATATCCTTGGAGAGAGATGAGGAGAAACAACCAGCTTCCAACCATCTTCATGTCAAAATGGATGACAGTGGGAATGAACATAACTAGCTATACGCTAATGTATTTGTGTATGGCTGCTCAGTGACTTCCTCTTTTATCCCTTTAGTTTCACTTTTTTTTAAAAACAGCCATGGTAGGTGTGTTACATTTCCTGTTCCACTGGCCACATCCTTACATTTATGAAAAACACAGAAAAACAAACTACAGAAAAGAACATTGCAAGGGGATTGTACAGACCATTAATAATCTACAAATATAAAGTAAATTAACTATGCACATTCATTAACAGCCAATAGGTAAGCGATAAACACAGAAGCTTTGTACATAATTAGATTATAAATAACACTTAATCCAATGTTTGTTAACAATCAAAAGTTAGTAAAAACAAACATTTAGTATAGTATATCCTTTTGAATTTAAAGTAGGCTGTCTATAAATATGCATTGTGGTGATACTTGCACATTCATCTTCTGCACATCTACCATTCCAGTGTTTAATTGCTGTATTGTAATTGCTTCGCCACCATGGCCTATTTATTGCCTTAATTTACCTAATTTGCACTCACTGTATATAGACTTTGTTTTCTTTTGTTCTACTGTATTATTGACTGTATGTTTTGTTCATTCCATGTGTAACTCTTGTGTAAGTGTTGTTACATAGATGCTGTGTTCACTATGCATGATTAATACATAATTCAAGGTTTATTTGATGTAGTAAATAAATGATTTATTGATGTATAGATAAGAATTTAAATGTGATGTAACAGTAAATTAACGTTAGGCCATTGTTTGTGTTTTTATGTTCCATCCCGGAACTAACGTTCTCTGTTGTGTTACTGCTACGGAATTTGTTAATTGACTGTGTGCGATCTAACTTAAGCAGATCTTAGTCTGAGTCATAATTGTTGCTGGCACAGGCTAAGAAAGACAGTAAAGGGACTTTCAAGGGACTTTAAGGATTCAAGAACCTCTTTTCAGGACAAGCAACCAACGAGGTATTTTGTTCAACCTATAGAACTTTGTTTATAGTCGCGCCAAGTTCCATTTGTATTGTCGCGCCAAGCGCCATTTGTATTGTTGCGCCGAGCGCCATTTGTATTGTTGCGCCGAGTGATTGGACTGTGTTGAAAGCGCAACTTTTCAGGCCAAAAGCACTCTACCACAACATTCAACTTAAGGTGGGATGAGAAGTGGTTCTACTTGGAAATTGCAACTAAGGACTCAGCTCTATGAATCGTACATACTGTGCTTAGCCTACATGTTTTGGGGATAAATCGAATGTGCTGGTGTTTGTGGTTGTTACGTGTTACGAGATTTAAAGGGAAACTTAACTCCATAAGCAAGTGAACACGTTTTGAGTAAAGATAAAAGGTAATCATACATTGAAATTAAGATTAGTGTTTTATGAAAAGTGGTGTTAGCCAAGCTTAAAGAGCAATTTAAGCAAAGTTTAAAAGGTACCTCCACTGATGTGAAATTCTTTTATTATGTAAAGTGATATGTGATTTAATGCATTATATGCATATTCATTCTGTGATTAAGGTTTATACTAAGTTTATTTGTACCAAAGTAATTTTCAATCTTATTTTGAAATTGAAGTCAACTTGAAGTCTAGCTAAGTTTAAATGCTGATAGTTATCTTGATGCAATACTGAAGTTTATATTTAGAAGTTAGGCTACCCACCTAGTCTTCACACAGTTAAGGAATTCATATAGTTATTAACCTTCCTGGCTAATCACATTTAGGCCTACTGTAGCCTACATTCACCCATAGCCTAATATAAATCCAATTCAAGCTCAATAGTTGAGACACACATACCACATCCATCTCAAAATGTCAGACACAAACACTGAGACATGCCGTGAAATTACCAAATCACCTGCTCAACCCGACGCGACAGACAGAGTCTGCAGAAGAAGTGAAAGAACCCGATCTCTAACAGAGAAAGGAAAAACTTCAAGAAGGAAACTTCAAGAAGAAAGGCTGAAGAGTGTACAACGTCGGTACAGGATCATCCATGAGAAGTGGAAGTATCATGCAAGAATAGGCAAGGAAATGTTGACTGATTCGGCCTCCGAGGACGAATTAAATGAGCTGATTGAGAACATGAGAAGCACCTGTTCTGATGTACAGGTCATTTATGAAGAGTTACGTAGAATGCAAACTCCTGAACCAAACCTGCGACGCAGAATTGACACGTGCATTTCGCTTTCAGGATTTATCATTCAAAAGGCAGAAAGGCAACTTAAAGGGCATACATCAGATGAGGAGGAAGAACCTTGGCCCGATGTTGGCTCGATCCTAGACTCAATAGGTTCTCTATCAAGGCCACCGTCTCGTCGATCAAAATGTGTTTCTATCCACTCTAGCATCCACTCAGTTAAAAGAAATGAGGCTGAAGCTGCCGCATCCAAGGAGATTTTGGCAGTGTTGGATGAACAAGAAAGGGAAGCGATAGAACTTCAAAGGCTAGAGGCTGAAGGAAAACAGCGGCTGACACAATTTGAATCTGAGAACCTAGCCAGACAACAAGCAATGCAAGACAAGCGTAGAAAGCTTGAACGTCTAGAGGAAGTGAAGAAGTTGAACGCTGCAAGAGCTCGAGTAAAGGTCTACGATCAAGTCAAAGACAATTTTGAGACCACTGACTTTTTGCATGATGTTGAACCAGCAGGAGAACTTCAAGTTCTTAACCTCACAGTTCCTCCAGACCGCCCTCAATCTCTACCAGTCACAACGCAAGCCCTATATGCCTCAAGTCCCTCATTCATTCCTCAACCTCTACCAGTTACAAGTCAAGCTCTTAGTTCCCAAAGTCCACAATTGGTACCTCAAGCTCCACCAACTTCAGTGTCCATGCATCAAGTGCAGAACAGCTCTGATCTGGTCAACATGCTAGCAGAAGCTATAAGTGCCAATCGTCTCCCAACACCAGAGCCTGCATTATTCACTGGAGATCCTTTGAAATTCAAAGACTGGCAGCTATCTTTCGAAACATTAATAGACAGGAAAAACATTCCAAAGAATGAAAAACTGTATTACCTAAGAAAGTACTTAGGTGGCGCCGCAAAGAAAGCTGTTGAAGGATTTTTCCTACTAGGCACTGAAGCAGCATACGACTCAGCCTGGCAGCTGTTGCAAAAACGTTTCAGAGACCCATTCATAATTGGGAAGTCCTTCAGAGACAAGCTGCATGGATGGCCAAAGATAAGCTCTAAGGATGGTTGTGAACTAAGAGACTTTGCAGACTTCCTCAAGAGCTGTGAGGCTGCAATGCCCCACATTAAGACATTGGAAGTTCTCAATAACTGCAATGAGAGTCAAAGGATTCTGCTGAAGTTGCCAGATTGGCTGGTATCCAGTTGGAACCGCAAAACGATGGAAGTCAGACAAGCAAACGCTGGGTACCCACCATTCAAGGTGTTTGTAGACGTTCTATCAAAGGAAGCAGATCTCGCTTGCAATCCTATATCCTCAATACAAGCGCTCAAGAGTGTGGAAAGCGAGAAACCAAAGCATCCACGAAGTCAAACTATTCAAGCAAAGACACTGTCCACAAACACAACACAGAGCAACATCCCATCATGCATTTTTTGCAAAAGAACAGGACATGTCCTCATCAAGTGCAGAAAGTTCAGTGAACAGACAGTTCAAGATCGTGTCAAGTTTGTGCAAGCAGAAAAGCTTTGCTTTGGATGTTTGAAGACCGGTCATCACTCAAGAACGTGTGATAACAAGAGTACGTGTGAAAGATGTCAGAAGAGACACCCGACATGTTTGCATGATGACAAGTTCAAGGAACATCAAAGGTTGACACCTCCAAAGGTAGACGACTACTCAAAGCACAGGGCAGACACCAAGGAAATAGCTGCAGCAGCAATTACCAACAGAGTCATACAAGAAGGCCTAAGCACACAAACATCCTCAATCATACCAGTCTGGGTCTCGTCCACAAAACAGCCAGATCAAGAAGTTCTCGTCTACGCTCTCTTAGACACGCAAAGCGATACGACTTTCATCCTAGATGAAGTAGCCCAAGACCTCAACACAAACAAAGAGAATGTCAGTTTGCGGCTGTCTACAAGGTCAACAGTCATACCCTGCCAGAAACTGACAAGTCTACAAGTGAGAGGGTACAACTTAAAGAAAAGGATCCCATTGCCACCACTTTTCACACGAGAATTCATTCCAGCAGACAGGTCGCACATTCCAACTGCTGAAACGGCTCTAAAATGGCCTCATCTGGAACAATTGGCAGACAAGATTCCACCACCACTGGATTGCGAAGTAGGCCTTCTGATCGGCTATAACTGTCAACAAGCCCTTCTTCCAAGGGAGATCCTGTCCGGTGAAGAAAATCATCCATATGCACAGCGAACTGATCTCGGCTGGAGCATTGTTGGCTGCTCAACTCAAGCAAGTGACTACGGTGATGCAATAGGAACCAGTCACAGAATCATAGTGCGACAAGTGACACCTGCCGTGCAGCCATCAGTTGAGCTGAAGAGAGAAGTACACTTTGTGTGCAAAACTCAAGTCAAAGAGATCAATCCAACAGACATAATCAAGGTCCTCGAATCTGATTTCGCAGATCACACTGCAGATGACAACCCAGTTTCTCAGGAAGACCTTCTCTTCTTGTTTAAAGTGAAAGAAAGTATAAGGCAGAAGGAAGACGGCCACTATGAACTCCCACTTCCTTTCAAGACGGACAAACCTAATCTCCCAGACAATAAACGAAGTGCAGTTCAGCTGAAAGAGTCTAACTGGCTGAAAGGACCCAACTTTCTTTGGCAGCGGAGTCTTCCACTTGAAGAGGAAATAGTGGGAGAAGTAGAAACAACCGACCCTGAGCTTTGCAAGGCCCATGTCCACGCAGTCAAGATGAAAGAATTAAATTCAATAGTGAATCGCTTCATTAAGTTTTCTGACTGGTCCAGAGCAGTGAGAGCCATCGCCAGGCTCCAGAAATTTGTCAGGGAATTCAAAGGACTCACCAAGAAACTAGTGGAAGCTTTCCAGGGTTGTAGAAGCTCATCCTAGTGCAGACGGCATGGTGTGAAAGCTGAAGCTACTAGTCAGTGACACTACACTTGGTAAAGAAAAACCACACACTAGATCAGTCCACTTTGAAAGGCCTATTCACAAGGTAGTTACCTTACTAGAGGCTAACTAAATCACATACGTTCATTCAGACTTAAAACATTTTATTAATTATTTTCATAATTTTGTTTAAAAGAAAATCCCACATTCCAAGTTAATGAGTGATTTGGTGGGAGTGTAGGTGTTGTTACATAGATGCTGTGTTCACTATGCATGATTAATACATAATTCAAGGTTTATTTGATGTAGTAAATAAATAAATGATTTATTGATGTATAGATAAGAATTTAAATGTGATGTAACAGGTAAATTAACGTTAGGCCATTGTTTGTGTTTTTATGTTCCATCCCGGAACTAACGTTCTCTGTTGTGTTACTGCTACGGAATTTGTTAATTGACTTAGTCTGAGTCATAATTGTTGCTGGCACAGGCTAAGAAAGACAGTAAAGGGACCTTCAAGGGACTTTAAGGATTCAAGAACCTCTTTTCAGGACAAGCAACCAACGAGGTATTTTGTTCAACCTATAGAACTTTGTTTATAGTCGCGCCAAGTTCCATTTGTATTGTCGCGCCATTTGTATTATTGCGCCGAGCGCCATTTGTATTTCTTTGTTTCAGTACTGTATAATTTATCAACGTTACTGTGTTCATTCAAACATATAGTTCTCACGGCGTGACGTGGATGCATCGGAGAAAAAGACGTGCAATGCAATAAACGCCCGTTTCAAGGAACCAACCTGTGTCTGTTGTCGTGAAGAGAGCTACATCTTGTATGTGTCGAATTGCTATGCTTCATCTTGGCCAGGTCGCAGTTGTAAATGAGAACTTGTTCTCAACTAGCCTACCTGGTTAAATAAAGGTGAAATAAATAAATACTGATTAACTTGAAGCAAATGAGAAGTTCCTGTGTAAAAAAACAAAATGTATGTAAAAAAATGTTAAGTTCCAGTTAGTGTCAGTTTCACTACTTAAGCTTCAATTAAGTTGGCAGAATTCAACAGCTACATCATCTGTCTTTTTTCTGCTGAAAAAGGGTACAGGCACCAGAAGGAAGTCTGTGGTAGGGCTTTGACACGGAAACATGCAGGTGTAGGATCTTAATGTGGTGACCCTGTTGTTGCAAGAACATTTCCTGCACTTCAGAAAAGGCTAACTTGTTGTGTATTCAAGGTTTAAAAAGGGTTATAAAGTTTGTAATTTCCACTTTAACATTTCAGACTTTATTTGCTCTAACAATAATGTATCAAACCCTACACAAATGTACATTTTTATAATCCACACAATAATTCAAATTTCCTGTTGCTGCAGGATTAAACTCCTCAAATTAAGATCCTACATATGTAGACCACAATTTAATCAGACCATACTATCTTGAGCTAGTGTGATAAAATGTCATGCAGAGACACAAAGCTGGTGAACTATAGTGTATACTGTAGTGTTGTTGCTTTTATGAAGATTGACATACAGTACATTATGTTCTTTGCAGCATTTTCCTGATAACTTTTCATCATTTGTTGTATTTTCCCAGTATCACATTGCAGACTACAACGCCTCCTTTCTTGATTCTATTTTCACAATGTAATAAAAACTCTCAAAAGAGCATCCATAAACAGGAAATGACCCAAAATCAACTCTTGAACCACACCTTGACCACCCAAGTCTCTGATCTACACTCTTAGAAAAAAAGGGTTCCAAAAGGGTTCTTCCAGCTGTCTCCATATGAGAACCCTTTCGGTTCCATGTAGAACCCTTTGTGGAAAGGATTTTTACATGGAACCCAAAAGGGCTCTTCGAAGGTGTATCCTATGGGGACAGCGGAAGAACCTTTTTAGGTTATAGATAGCACCTTTTTTTTCCTAAGAGTGCACCTCCAATTCTCCTCAGCTGGAATTTGATGCTCTCCTACTCCCTACCTCATTCATCCCACTCACTGGTACAGTTGACATCACGTCAGTATGGAGGACAACATGCCTTCAGGGTCTTCAAATATACTCTTCTCTTATTATAAAAAAGTATGTTATCCA
The DNA here is from genome assembly GCF_901001165.1 of Salmo trutta. Taxonomy (NCBI): domain Eukaryota; kingdom Metazoa; phylum Chordata; class Actinopteri; order Salmoniformes; family Salmonidae; genus Salmo; species Salmo trutta. The sequence goes on along the minus strand of NC_042968.1, from coordinate 83,585,225 downwards.
ACCTGTTTCTAATAAGTAAACACAGGTTTGCCTGCTCATGAAGTGGTCGTTCTTTTCTCTCTCTCACGATGACAGTAGGTATTTTTGTCATAGATGACTGCCTTTTCCATGGGTTACTTTCTGCCTAGGAACATTCCGTTGTGTTGCTTTGTGTTAGCTAGTTGTTGGATGCTGATAAGAGAGAACCGTGACTGGTAGCCCTCAGACTGGTCCCTAGGTGACTTGTTATAGAATCGAGGGTGGCACGATACCCATCCGTCATGCCGTTTCTGTGTTTATTCCGGGCCTGGGCGGTTATGGCGCCAGGCGATTTTGCAGTGTGGGGCATCACGTCCTCCCATCCTACAAACACTGCATCAGCTCCAGATGCCAATAACTTTACATGGCCAACCAGTGGATGACCCGAGCATGGTCTGTGACCAGTGCAATAGGTCAGTACCTGTTGTAATAGCTTTAGCACCTCAGGCCTATGAGCTGTAGAGCTGTTTTACCCCTCATCATTTATTCTGCTGCTCTCATTAGTTGAAGGCATATTGTTCAAGTGGTCCTACCAGCTTGATTGGCTTCCCTTGTCCCCAGGCTATTGACATATTTCTTACTCTTGTCTAAGACTCATGCCCTTGCATTCAGTGTATGGAATCACCTACAAGTATCAGGGGTCCAGTCTCAATAAAAGAGATCCAGCTTTATGGGTTGTGCACCACGTTGGACGGAAACTGAGGCATGCTAACCAAGCTGACAACAGGAAGACACTCTCCATTAATCACCACTACCTGACATCTTTTTGGAATGATAGAAAGCCGAGCTTCCCACTGCCTCTGCACACTGCCGCAGATTGACAGAGAAAGACAGCGACAGAAATGCAGTAGTTCTCTGGATGTGGAATAGAGATGGATGGAGACGTCTATGTTCTATATTTTATGTTCTATATTCTATGTTCTTTATATGACTACTTCACTTGTCCCTGCAGATTTCTGGATAACCAGGGTACACTCATAATGGACTCATCTGGACTTACATTGTACTTCACGGTACATCCCAAGGATAATGAACAGTTTCAAGACGTGATGAAATAAGCAGAAGAAAGGAACGAAAGAACAGATGGAGATGGCTTATTTAATCACTGCCTTTATCAAAACCTGTTGTACGGGATGAGACTGAAGTGCTCCTCCTTGATCATGAAGCATCCAGTGTGAGAAGAGACTCCATTCAGTGGACAACCAAAGAAAAAGAAAGTGGAAAGCAGTTTGTGTATGTATTACATCTGTCAAATTGAGTATTGATTTAAACAACTTAGAGATGACAGCCTTGTATAAATTGGCCACTTTTATGAAACCTTTTTGAGCCATTGTATCTACTAACAGGGCTGTAGTTTATCCCTTTGGAATAAATTCTGTTTTAACAAGTTGATTGTATATAAAGGAAAGACACTGTAACAGCCCTTGATGTCTAGTGGTCTGTGTTAATTATATAACTGTCTTTTTTATAGTATGCTTAAGCAATAAGGCACGAGGAAGTGTGGTATATGGCTAATATAACACGGCTAAGGACTGTTCTTACGCGCAACGTGGAGTGCCTGGATACAGCCCTCAGCCGTGCTATATTGGCCATTAACCACAAACACCCGAGATGCCTTATTGCTATTATAAAACGGGTTACCAACATAATTAGAGCAGTAAAAATAAATGTTTTGTCATATCTGTGGTATTCGGTCTGATATACCACTGCTGTCAGCCAATCAGCATTCATGGCTCGAACCACCCAGTTTATAATGTTTACTTAGTATGTGTTTACTTCACTTGCACAACCTTAGGCAGATAATGTGTATGTCTGTGCCCTTGTGTGTGGGGTGGGTGGAGGAAGTGTTTACAGCATAAGGCATGCAACTGGCGCCACAGTTTAGGACCAGGAATCCTGCCAGATATCCTGCTAAATGTTTTTAACACACAAAAATTAGGGTTGGTCAATGTCTGTGCCAACTTTACCCTACTCCATCACCTCATGGGTAAGACAACATTTAAAAGAAAATACAATTAAGCAAGTTAGTATTTAGTTTTAGATTTCACTTTAAGAAAGGATAAACATCTACTTCACGATACAATCCACTAATGTATTGATAAATGCTACCATGTTCATTTCTTCTACTCTAACACATTTGGTAAATGGTCATTAACTGATAGTTCTGTGCCCAAAGGAGATTGTTTGTAAACAAAGTGGATGAGAGACCCTCCCTGGTGGGAGGTGGCATGTCCAAAAGAGGAGGAGTCTCAGGAGAAAGATGAATGACTTGCCACTGGACATTGGTTCAGGAACCTGTTCTAGTTCAACCTCCAAAAGTACAAGTGGGACGAAATGCTTGTTGACCGCATGACTGGCATGTGTCTGTGATTACTAGCAAGTGTCCATTCATAATGTTTCCTCATTTAGGAAATTCTCTGGAAGATGCTTGTGATCAAAAGCTCCATAAAACAAAGAGACAGAAGGACAGAATTAATGGCCAGAAGAGAAGCAGGTGAGTTACTTCTCTAATGAATTACTCTAATAAACAAAAACAAACACCACTTTACTAAGGTTTTTATTTTAGACATGGGAAAGTCAGGAGTGGATTTAGCACTAACTGCTCACTAACTGACAAAACATAGTGTATTTGCATTAGAAATGTACAGGATTGTTTTGATCATATACTGTCAGGTCCATAATTATTGGCTCCCTTGATGGGGCTATTTTGCTTCTACTAGTCCTGTGGCCCTTGTTAAGGTCAACAGCATCATGAACATTACCAAGTACCTGGACATTTTATACCACAACCTGGTTGCCTCTGCCAGGAGGCTGACTATTGGCAGCAAGACAATAACCCCAAGCACACATCAAATTCACAAAGAAATGGTTAATTGACCACAAAATCAACATTTTGAAATGGCTACCTCAGTCTCCAGACTTGATTACTTGTTAAACAAAACCTCTTTCTCTGAGCAGCTTTATTAGTATAAAATAATATAATTCCCCCTTTTTTTGTTTCATACAATATAGCTCAGTATTTGTATTATTTAGTTATTTAATTTTATACTTTACTTTTTTCCCCTCATCTTTATCAAGGGTGCCAATAATTATGGACCTGACTGTATATTTTCAAACAATCCTGTACATTTCTAATGCACTTCAGGACATTTTGCAAGAGTAAACTATACCAGATATGCTACAGCGTAGTAGTTAGTTGCTGTATCTCTGGAAGCAGACAACCAAGACTGGTTGTGATAAGCTAGCATGACGTAGCTGTGATGTTGTTGCCTCCCATGGCTGAAAGTCGCCCTTTATCTCCTCAGGAGGTTCACACTCTTAGCTTCCCTCTGGCAAAGAGATATCAGTGATTTGGGCTTGATAACTATAGAATGTATGTCATGGAAACTGTAGTGTTATGTAAACATCCCCTCATTGTTTTTGTTTCTCCCTAGCAGGGGTTGGAAACAATTATTTTCCAATAATTTTGTTGTGAACAGAACCACTTTTTTATTTTGTTTCGTTCCACTGTTCCGACCAGCAAAATAAAGTTCTGAACCGGTTCGAACCCCAAAAATGTACCGTTTTATATTGTTCCTTTCTGAACCTGTGAAATCTACAGTTTTTACATTTAGCTCATTAAATGACTTCACCAATCAGTGCGGACAGAGCAGGCAACCTAGGTGTTTACATGCGTGATGGACAGACAAGTGTAGCCTAACTATTGGCGCAAGATGCGACTGAAATTTTGTGGGTAGGGAAAGAGCGTGAGAGGGTTGTTTGAGGAGGCTTGAAGCGCTGGGCATCTTACGTCATGCATTATCTGAATAACGTCCACAGAATTATACATAGGAGGAGCGGCTTCTGTGTAGGAACTTTTGTCCTTTGAACTAGCTAGATAACTAACAAGCGTGAGCTAGCTAGCTCATACATTTGTGTGAGTGCAGAGGGGCACCAAAATTAAAAACATGTCTTACCTTTTTCTAGTTAATAAATCCAAGGTGAAATGGGATAAATACTAGAGGTCGACCGATTATGATTTTTCAACGCCGATCCCGATACCGATTATTGGAGGGCCAAAAACCCGTCGATGCCGATTAATCGGCCGATTTTTTTTCCCCCCTGTATTTATTTGTAATAATGACAATTACAACAATATTGAATGAACACTTATTTTAACTTAATATAATACATCAATAAAATCAATTTAGCCTCAAATAAGTAAGGAAGCATGTTCAATTTGATTTAAATAATGCAAAAACAAAGTGTTGGAGAAGAAACTAAAAGTGCAATTTGTGCCATGTAAAAAAGCTAACGTTTAAGTTCCTTGCTCAGAACATGAGAACATATGAAAGCTGGTGGTTCCTTTTAACATGAGTCTTCAATATTCCCAGGTAAGATGCTTTAGGTTGTAGTTATTATAGGAATTATATTACTATTTCTTTCTATACGATTTGTATTTCATATACCTTTGACTATTGGATGTTCTTATAGGCACTTTAGTATTGCCAGTGTAACAGTATAGCTTCTGTCCCTCTCCTCGCTCCTACCTGGGCTCGAACCAGGAACACATCAACAACAGCCACCCTCAAAGCAGCGTTACCCATGCAGAGCAAGGGGAAACAACTACTCCAAGTCTCAGAGCGAGTGACGTTTGAAATGCTATTAGCGTGCACCCGGCTAACTAGCTAGCCATTTCACATCGGTTACACCAACCTCATCTTGGGAGTTGACAGGCTTGCAGTCATAAACAACGCAATGCATTGCGAAGGGCTGCTGGCAAAACGCACGAAAGTGCTGTTTGAATGAATGCTTACGAGCCTGCCCCTCCCCCCTTCATCTGCAGGAACCCCTCATATTGCTTCTATTCACCAATTTTTAAGTAGGACAGGCGGGAGGCGGAGCCGCTCCAGTACAGTAGGTGGTGTTAGTGCACAATAACGTTAGATGCCAGCCACTGATAAACCACACAGAAGAAGGGGCGGGGGCGACAACGGTAGCTAGCTAGCCATACACCGGTAAACAGTGTCCTTCGCCCCCACCTGTCGGGAATTGTTCTCGCACATTCTGTTAACGATGGCAGGTGTTCGGCAGGCGGGAGCAAAAGACACTGTCTGCTAGCTAGTCCTAAGGAGGACTCCGGTACACAGCAGGTGGGAGGCACACCGTTTCACTAACTATCAAGCTAGCTTGTCTCGAGGTATTGCTAGTCTCGAGGTATCGAGGTATTGCATCTATAATTTAGCCCAAACAACTACCTCTTCCCCTACTGTATTTATTTATTTAGCTCCTTTGCACCCCATTATTTATATTTCTACTTTGCACTTTCTTTCACTACAAATCTACCATTCCAGTGTTTTACTTGCTATGTTGTATTTACTTTGCCACCATTGCTTTTTTTGCCTTTACCTCCCTTATCTCACCTCATTTGCTCACATTGTATAAAGACGTATTTTTCTACTGTATTATTGACTGTATGTTTGTTTTACTCCATGTGTAACTCTGTTGTTGTTGTATGTGTCGAACTGCTTTGCTTTATCTTGGCCAGGTCGCAATTGTAAATGAGAACTTGTTCTCAACTTGCCTACCTGGTTAAATAAAGGTGAAATAAAAATAAATAAAAAATAAAACTTCTCATAAGAATCTATCTTCTTCAGGATTGCTCTGTCTTAGGCCAGCTTCTCCATGAAATCCTGGCAGGGGAGGTTGAAGTTTGTCTTCACAATAAGCATAGGAACAGTGAACCTATTTCTTGCTGCTGTCCATATATCATTCATTCCGTTTCTTGGAAAGAGCCATTGTACCTCTTCGGTCTGCTCTTCTTACTCTCTTAACTTTTTCTTCTGCTACAATCTTTCTCCTCTTTAACTTTCCACCTCACTCTTATACACTCTCCTCACTTCACTCTTTTTACTAATTTTTCCTTCTCCTTCCTCTCTAATATTTAATAATAAATAGTACACTATTAGATAAAATACTTTGGTTAACAGATTCCCATTGCTTGCCTCATTTTTGTGTTTTATCTAAAAAACATTGGTTGGAATAATAAATTGTCAGGCTCTCTCTCTTTCACTCTTCTGCCTATCCAGTCTTCCTCCTCTCCACTAACAGAAAACATTATGCTAATGTTATCCATGAAAATGTCAAAATATATTTTCACACTACATATTATAATGCCAAATCATTAAAATTGTAATCTACAAATAAATATTCTCATAATTAATTGTGCATTCATTTAATATAATCATATTTTCAAAATAGCCCGTCCACTGCATGTTTACATGTGAACTTTTTTTAACCTAGCTACCATTTACATTTTAGCAGACACTCTTATCCAGAGTGACTTACAGTAGTGAATGCATACATTTCATCCATTTTTTTTTTCTTTTTCCTGTGCTGGCCCCCCGTGGGAATCGAACCCACAACCCTGGTGTTGCAAACACCATGCTCTACCAACTGAGCTACAGTAGCTGGCTAACCTAGCTAGATAACTTAGTCGACATAGCTAATGTTAGCTAACATAACCTATTTAAAACCTTATAGATCAGATCATCTATCTATACTTGATACTGTCTAGCTTCTGGCCGAGTTTTCCACAGCAGTTTTCTCTAAAACTAGCGCGAGCAAGTAGTTAGTAAAATAAGAGTGAATGAAGCTGCTATAGCGAGCAGCCCCCTCTGCTGGACGAAACAAGCACAACGCGATTGAGAAGTCAACTGGTAGGCTCTGCTGCCCGGTCTTTCTTGCCACGTAAAATATTATTTCACTTTGCAGTCTGTTTTTAATACACTGTTAAAAACGGGGACATTTCCGGGGACAGGCCACCAAAAACGGGGACGTCTGGTCACCCTATCACCTAGAAGTACTATTGGTAATGTGTTAACAGCCAATGTGTATTATATGACTATTGCCTCCTGTTTAAGTTTATTGCAATGATGTTTGTTTTTTATTATAATTATTAGGTGGAGGTTGCTAGCTACGGTGGTATCTTTAACCTAGCCTAGATTTTAGCCAGCTGCTCTACAGTGCAAGCTAGCTTAACTTGCTATACATTTCGAGAAACAATTGAGGAAAAAGTAACTAAACAAAATCTGTTTCATTATTACCGGAAACAATCTATTTATCCTGTCTTGAATGAACAGATCATATTTTGCAATCTTCAACAACAAAAAAAGTGATCTCTGACAAGCTCTCCTCCAGCTTGAATTACAAACTACACTTTTCAGTCGCGGGGCAAGACTCCGTAAAGATTAAATATGTCACGTAAACAGGGCATAAGTTTCTGAGTGACAGAGTGAGGGCTTTGCATAGGAGTTTTGTTGCGTTTTGTTGTGGGACTAGAAAAAAATGCCTGGAATGTAAAAGAAAGCCATTAACCAGTTCCCATGCTTTTAAAAATAATGGTTCGGTTCCAGAACAGTATGGATCACTTTCATTCCAAGTTCTGTTTCTGTTCCTTGAAAAATGTATTTATATTCCAGTTTTCTGTTCTGTTCCCTGAACCTGTTCCAACCCCTGCTTCTTAGGCCCCTTCACTTCCCATCTCTCTCCATAGTTCTCTTTCCACATTCCTCTCAACTGCATAATATTTTCAGAAATGTTCTCTCTTAATGGTATGACACTGCTTGTACCACAGGGTGAGTACGGAGCGGCTGCGGGCCCAGTCCCGTGTTGCAGCTAAGAGCAGGAGGGAGAGAGAGAGCCGTTTGTTTGGGGAGCTGGCAGCATGGCTACCTCTGCCCTCTGGTCTGACTGGCCACATAGACAAGGCTTCTATCGTCAGACTCACACTGGACTACCTGCGTCTGAGAGCGCTGCTAGACCATCGAGACAATGTCACACCAGAGACCAGGGTCTGCTCTGACACAGTCCACTTCACCATGCACGGTAACAACATTCTGTTGGGCGTTTGGAATGACAAGGCTTTTAGAGTGTTCAAGGGTTTAGAAATATAGTAGAAGGCATTGTCCTCTGTGTTATTTAGGCCGATACCCAATGGCTGGGATTTTCTCTGTGGAGACAGTGCTGGAGTCTGCTGTTGGGGGTTTCATGCTCTTGGTGTCTCAGAACGGCCAGGTTATCTTCACTACAGAGGACATAAGGACACACACTGGCATCAACCAGGTACAGTCATATTATACTGAACAAAAATATAAACACAACATGCAACAATTTCAATGATTTTACAGAGTTACAATTCATATAAGGAAATCAGTCAATTTAAATAAATGAATTAGACCCTAATTTCACATGACTGGGCAGGGGTGTAGAAATGGGTGGGCCTGGGAGGGTATAGGCCCACCCAATCAGAATGAGTTTTTCCCCACAAAAGCGCTTTATTACAGACAGTGGCTTGCCCCCTTTGGCATTTTTCCTATTTTGTTGCCTTACAACCTGGAATTAAAATGTATTTTTGGGAGGTTTGTATCATTAGATTTACACAACATGCCTACCACTTTGAAGATGCTAAATATTTTTTGTGAAAAAAACAAGAAACAAGACAAAAAAACAGAAAACTTAAGCGTGCATAACTATTCACCCCGCCCCCAAAATCAATACTTTGTAGAGCAACCTTTTGCAGCAATACAACTGCAAGTCTCTTTGTTGCCTCTCTGATTAATGCCCTCCTTGCCTGGTCCGTGAGTTTTGGTGGGCAGCCCTCTCTTGGCAGGTTTGTTGTGGTGCCATATTCTTTCCATTTCTTTTAATAATGGATTTAATGGTGCTCTGTGGGATGTTCAAAGTTTCTGATATTTTTTTATTACCAACCCTGATCTGTACTTCTCCAACGTTGGCTCTGACCTGTTTGGAGAGCTCCTTGGTCTTCGTGGTGCTGCTTGCTTGGTGGTGCCTCTTGCTTAGTGGTGTTGCAGACTCTGGGGCCGTTCAGAACAGGTGTATATATAATGAGATCATGTGACAGATTATGTGACACTTAGCTTGCACACAGGTGGACTTTATTTAACTTATTATGTGACTTCTGAAGGTAATTGGTTGCACCAGATCTTATTTAGGGGCTTCATAGCAAAGGGGGTGAATACATATGCACGCACCACTTTCAGTTTAAAAAAAAAAAAAATTGGGGGGAACAAGTTCTTTTTAAAATTTCACTTCACCAATTTGGACTATTTTGTGTACGTCCATTACATGATATCCAAATAAAAATAAATTTAAATTACAGGTTGAAATGCAGCAAAATACGAAAAATGGCAAGGGGGATGAATACATTTGCAAGGCACTGTACTTCTCAGTTTCATCAGCTGTCCGGGTGGCTGGTCTCAGACGATCCCGCAGGTAAAAAAGCCGGATGTGGAGCTGGCGTCGTTACACGTGGTCTGCGGTTGTGAGGCCGGTTGGATGTACTGCCAAATTCTCTAAAACAGCTTATGGTAGAGTAATGAACATTAAATTCTCTGGCAACAGCTCTGGTGGACATTCCTGCAGGCAGCATTCCAATTGCACGCTCCTTCAAAATTGAGACATCTGTGGCATTGTGTTGTGTGACAAAACTGCACATTTTAGAGTGGCCTTTTATTGTCCCCATTACAAGGTGCACCTGTGTAATGATCATGCTGTTTAATCAGCTTCTTGATATGTCACACACGTCAGGTCAATGGATTATCTTGTCAAAGGAGAAATTCTCACTAACAGGGATGTAAACAAATTTCTGCACCAGATTTGAGAGAAATCCGTTTTTTTGACCATATGGAACATTTCTGGGATCTTTAATTTCAGTTTATGAAACATGGGACCAACACTTTACATGTTGCGTTTATATTTTTTGTTCAGTATATGAACATACAGTTGAAGTCGGAAGTTTACATACACTTAGGTTGGAGTCATTAAAACTCGTTTTTCAACCACTCCACAAATTTCTTGTTAACAAACTATAGTTTTGGCAAGTCGGTTAGGACATCTACTTTGTGCATGACACAAGTAATTTTTCCAACAATTGTTTACAGACAGATTATTTAACTTATAATTCACTGTATCACAATTCCAGTGGGTCAGAAGTTTACATACACTAAGTTGGCTGTGCCTTTAAACAGCGTGGAAAATTCCAGAAAATGATTTCATGGCTTTAGAAGCTTCTGATAGGCTAATTGACATAATTAGAGCCAATTGGAGGTGTACCTGTGGATGTATTTCAAGGCCTACTTTCAAACTCAGTGTCTCTTTGCTTGACATCATTGGAAAATCAAAAGAAATCAGCCAAGACCTCAGAAAAAAAAATTGTAGACCTCCACAAGTCTGGTTCATCCTTGGGAGCAATTTCCAAACGCCATGGTTCATCTGTACAAAAAATAGTACGCAAGTATAAACACCATGTAACCACGCAGCCGTCATACCACTCAGGAAGGAGGGAACTATCACCTAGAGATTAATGTACTTTGGTGCGAAAAGTGCAATTCAATCCCAGAACAACAGCAAAGGACCTTGTGAAGATGCTGGAGGAAACAGGTACAAAAGTATCTATATCCACAGTAAAACGAGTCCTATATCGACATAACCTGATAGGCCGCTCAGCAAGGAAGAAGCCACTGCTCCAAAATCGGCGTAGAAAAGCCAGACTATGGTTTGCAACTTCACATGGGGACAAAGATCGTACTTTTTGGAGAAATGTCCTCTGGTCTGATGAAACAAAAATAGAACTGTTTGGCCATAATGACCATCGTTATGTTTGGAGGCAAAAGGGGGAGGCTTGCAAGCTGAAGAACACCATCCCAACCGTGAAGCACGGGGGTGGCAGCATCATGTTGTGGGGGTACTTTGCTGCAGGAGGGACTGGTGCACTTCACAAAATGGATGGCATCATGAGGGTGGAAAATTATGTGGATATATTGAAGCAACATCTCAAGACATCAGTCAGGAAGTTAAAGCTTGGTTGCAAATAGGTCTTCCAAATGGACAATGACCCCAAGCATACTTCCAAAGTTGTGGCAAAATGACTTAAGGACAACAAAGTCAAGGTATTGGAGTGGCCATCACAAAGCCCTGACCTCCATCCTATAGAACATTTGTGGGCAGAACTGAAAAAGTGTGTGCGAGCAAGGAGGCCTACAAACCTGACTCCGTTACACCAGCTCTGTCAGGGGGGAATGGGCCAAAATTCACCCAACTTATTGTGGGAAGGTTGTGGAAGGCTACCCAAAACGTTTGACCCAAGTTAAACAATTTTAAAAGCAATGCTACCAAATACTAATTGAGTGTATGTAAACTTCTGACCCCTGGGAATGTGATGAAAGAAATAAAAGCTGAAATAAGTTATTCTCTCTACTATTATTCTGACATTTCACATTCTTAAAATAAAGTGGTGATCCTAAAACAATTTTTACTAGGATTAAATGTCAGGAATTGTGAAAAACAGAGTTTAAATGTATTTGGCTAAGGTGTATGTAAACTTCTGACTTCAACTGTATGTTGAGTGTTCATAATGTACTGGAACTGAAGGCAAAATGGATGGATGACAAAAAATAATTTTCTAAACAACACATGATTTTATTTCACATGTAGATGGATCTGATTGGTAGGAGTCTGTTTGACTTCATGCACCACTGTGACCAGAGGGAAGTCAGAGATATCCTCTCAAAAATGATAGGTAAAGGGGACTTCACATATTTTAAACAAGATATTAGTTAGCAGAGGCATATTGTTTATCTTCTGTATCATGTCTTTCTATCAGCTACTGAGAGACAACAGCAGTGTGACTTCCTCCTTCGTGTGAAGAGCACTCTGACCTCTCAGGGTCGAGCTGTCAACCAAAGACACACACGTTGGAAGGTCAGTACTTCATGCTAGTTTAAAGCAGAGTGTTAACATGCTGAAGGTCAGTACTTCATGCTAGTTTAAAGCAGAGTGTTAACATGTTGAAGGTCAGTACTTCATGCTAGTTTAAAGCAGAGTGTTAACATGTTGAAGGTCAGTACTTCATGCTAGTTTAAAGCAGAGTGTTAACATGCTGAAGGTCAGTACTTCATGCTAGTTTAAAGCAGAGTGTTAACATGTTGAAGATCAGTACTTCATGCTAGTTTAAAGCAGAGTGTTAACATGCTGAAGGTCAGTACTTCATGCTAGTTTAAAGCAGAGTGTTAACATGTTGAAGGTCAGTACTTCATGCTAGTTAAAGCAGAGTGTTAACATGTTGAGTTTTATTCTTCTCTGTTGTAGAAATGCACACTTCACTTTCTCTTTTCTCTCTGTCCCTCACACACACACACACACACACACACACACACACACAGGTGATTCATTGCGTTGGGATTAAGAAACAATCTCACCTTCCAGAGTCAGCCTGTCTTGTCCTATTGTGCCGACCCTTACCCATCTCACAATGCATCATCAGGGATGCCAGCTTGAATCACAAGACCTTCCTGAGCGGACATCGCCCGGACATGAGGTTCACCTACTGCCATTCAGGGTACAGTCACTAACTCAACACTCATCTGGTGACGCTAATGAAACGAGACGAGTAATACAAGCATATTACATAATACTTTTCATACTGTTTTTCATCTGATTTTGTTTCTAGTGTCAAGGAGCTGACTGGATATACAGAAACAGAACTTCTGGGCCAGTCTGTGTATCAGTATTACCACACATCTGACTGCCAGCACATTCACAAAGCACACCAGAGCTGTGAGTTACCTCGAATCATCAGGTGTATATAAATATTGTTAATATCACTAGTATGTTATGGCCATGTTAAATTGATATGTGATCATGTGTCTGGGACAGTGCTCTCTAAGGGACAGGCTACCATAGGCAGGTACCGTCTGCTGCTGAAAGGTGGTGGTTATGTGTGGGCAGAGACAGATGCATCGGTGGTGTACAACAACCAGACTGGGCAGCCCCAGAGTGTTGTCTGCATCAACTACATTCTAAGGTGAGAAGTGATGTCGGGGTCCAATGAAAGCATCTAATGAATGACAACTCTTACCAAGACTGTGTGGATAAGAAGTTGGTTAGACTAGATTCTATTCAGCTGTTTACAAGTAAAATCCCTTGTTCCTTGTGCTACCAAGTTGTATGTACCGTATCTGGTGTAAAGCTATCTTCTCTGTCCTTTTTCCGTTTGCCCTATCTCGTTGTCTCACCACAGTGAGGTGGAGCTATCAGAGATAGTGTTCTCACTGCAGCAAACAGAACCGCTACTGAGGCCCTGTTACTCTGAACTTGAGGTGGGGCCCACCCTGCAGAATGAGGCCTATCCAGCAGCAGAGACAGCTGTTCATCTACGCAACACAAAAATACCAACTCCAGGTCTATCCCTTTAGCTGACGATTATTTGCATCTAACCGAAGAGGTGTTAAGAGACTTGTGGCATTGAATTGTTACATTCCTCCCAATCTGATCTAGAACACAACAATGAGATCCAAACCTATGAGGGATATGCAGAGCTCAACCTAGAGGATCAAATGAACATGAACTCACTCTCTGTAAGTTGGCATTTCTCTTTGCTCACGGGTAAAACCTGGGCTGAAATTGGTAGCATCAATGGTGGACTTTTTCAATCCCTTTTTTAATTGCATATTTCCTCCCTGCAGGAACTATGTGACCTGGACCTGGACTCGTTGGCTCCATACATACCCATGGATGGAGAAGACTTCCTCCTCACTCCAGTTTTACATGGGATCTTGGCCATGATGGAAGGTCCTGTTCTTCCTCTTGGTTTGGAGGGCCATTGTTCCTTGGGGAAGTTCCCTATATCTGCTGGTTCTTTCACCACACATCAAATAAAAACCTTGCAGATAGAGCCCCCTTGTGACTCAGGGGGGTCACATACAGTCAAAGAGTCAGAGTTCGGGTAAGCACCATTGTGTGTGGGCACAAGCTTCTAGTCTCAGTCAATAGGTATAAGCATGTTAAAGGAATAGGTATAAGCAAGTCCTGGTATCGATATTAGCATTTTTGACACATCATGTTAAAATCATCTATAAGTGACTTTGTTGAGCTTCACAATCAATTTGAGATACTTTTGGACACGATGCCTGAAAAATGCTAATATCGATACCAGTACTTGGATGGGATTTTTGCCACAAATGCTCAAACTCTGGAAACAGTGCCAGGGAAACTAAACCAAATCATGGATTGCTGTTAAGGTGAAGAAACCATTTTGTAATTTGGGTGAACTGTTCCTTTAACCGTTCATCAGTGGCATAATTGTTGCTGATTGTTTTCTTTGGATATAGGGACTCATACCATCATATCCTTGTCTCATTGTTTGCCATTTCAGATGTTTCTTGGTCCTATATAACATCTGCTTTTTCTCCAGGGACCATATGAAGTTAGTCTATAGAGGAGGCAGTGCTGTATTCAAGGAGGGCCCAGACCATGCCGGATTGGAGGGCCTTGTCCCGAACGAACAGTGGAGTGAGAAACACATGTCCTGTAGACATCCACAGGCACTCATGGCTGCTGCTGCTAGGCTGCCTTACCGGACCGTGGAATATTTCCCCATTCACCCAGAAGATGGATCCACTTGCTTGTGTGGATCACCATCAAGGCAAGTGTTGTGGAAATACACACAGCAGCCCAAAATCCCAAGCACAGGCCTTCAGCCACCTACCAATCATATAGACGAAATGTCAACATGCCATGTTCCTTTCAGCTTGCCAGTACTGAGCAGGCTGGACTGTGAGGTCACTCTGGGGCCAACCAGCTGTCTGCTTCAGGGGTCAGAGATCACCTCCGTCCTGGACCAGGCCCCCTCCAGATTCTTACACATGACAACATGGGGCATAAATCAGCTCTCCACCCAATATGCCCATCCTTGTTTCGCACCCAGATCAGCTATTGAAGTCAGCTCTGGAACATCGACATCGTATGCTGACTGGATAACATGAACTTGATTCTCCCACGAATTGTGCCAATCTCTCCTGAACTAGGCCTATATTGTGACTTTTACTGGCAATTTAACTAACAAACGTGGATGCATAACCTAGTTATTAAATACAGCACTTTATTACAATGATCAATATTAAAACTGTTGTCTTTGTTTTGTTAACTGTACAGTGCCCATACAAGTTACTATCTATTTGAGTTTTTCTTATCCACGCGGATTCTGCAGGCAAAAACTGCCATATATAGCTAGCTCTGTTATGCAAAGATTCTCTGCTGTTTTAGGCCTATTGCACATCATCCTACCTGGCCTACCAGCTACCATCGACAACAACCTTCAAGATAGGTATTTTTAAGTGAATCTCAGGTCACGAGCTAACATATTTGTGTTAAAAATATATATATATCAAAACAAGTTAACATTTGAATTTACTGAACTTCTTTACAACATTGGTTCAGCTAATGTGAGCTAGCCTTTCAGTCAAAGGTTTTCGCTAGCGGACTAAACCCCACTCCATGGTGAAAGTTTCGGTAAAGGAAGTTTATGATGAAACTTTTTTCACCATGGAGTGGAGTTTAGTCCGCTACGATCGCACCTGTCTGGGAGATGGGGACTAATCCCACCTCATGTTGTATAAATCCAAAGCAACTAAACGTAGTTTTGGAATAGTACATTCACTACAGTAGTAAACTGGTGCAAATAAATCGAAAAGCTAAGCAATGATAGCTAATTATTAACGCACATTAAATTATTTTCTACGGATAAAGATAGATATTTTCCGCAGAGATTCCAACCGACGAGGTGGCCGAGTGGTTAAGGCGATGGACTGCTAATCCATTGTGCTCTGCACGCGTGGGTTCGAATCCCATCCTCGTCGACAAACACCTTTTTCTCCATTAGGCTTACTTTTGCAAGTGTTGCGATTTATCTATTAGTCTTTACAAGAATAACGGTGAATTATGAATAATAAGAGTATTTGTATTATAAAGCAAGACAAGTGAAGGCTTTATACAACCTGTTCATATAGTACTCTAAATGCGTGCACACTGTAACCTAAATGTCCATTTAATGCAGATATCCGTATAACACGGTATTCATAGGAAGTGTTACCAAAATTAGGAAAAATAAGAATATGGATATGATAACCTATTATAGCACTATTATGTATAGGCTGAGTAAAAGTCCTGATGATTGTGTTTGTTTAATCTTAAATGGTTAGAAGAGACACCCACATTTTTTTGTTAGTGAAAGTGATACAGTTTTTAATCTGTATGTCACAGTAGAAAACATGGAAATATTCATATTTTACAAATGTAGGCCTAGGCCCTAACTGCGTGGGGGCGCTATTACCCAATAAAAGGCAAACAGAGGCAGATTAAACTATTTCTCTTGGTGTTTGGTATAGAGAAATTGTAAAGGACTCTTTTTGTAGCCGCTAAAACACGCTGACCAGACCTCACGCGCGCGTGCGTCCGCGTGTGCCATCGCGCTTATGTTGATTTTGGCCCCCCACACCAGACCAACTATATTGATTTGGGGACAGGTCGAAAAGCATTCAACATTTATGGCAATTTAGCTAGCTAGCTTGTTGTTGCTAGGTACTTTGTCATGGAATATAAACATTTGGTTGTTATTTTACCTAAAATGCACAAGACAATAAATCCACAGATAAAAGTGTAAAAGCTTGTTTTCTAGTAATCTCTCCTTCTTCAGGCTTCTTCTTCTTTGGACTTCATATGGCGGTTGGAAACCAAGTTAAGGTTCATTACCACTATAGACTGGAGTGTGGAGTTTAGTTCATCTTTCAATCACCCATATGGGTATGCTCCTAAAAACCAATGAGATGGGAGAGGCGGGACTTGCATCGCATAATGCGTCACAAATAGAACCAAGTTCTATTTTAGAGCCTGGCTACTCAGATGCTCGTTGACTCGGCAAGCAGTGTGGGTGCAATGATTGAATAACATGTATGTGTACATTTCGTTCGTTGGACAAAACCTATGGAGAAATTAATGGCGTTTTTGGATAAACGCTGAAAATAAGGTCGGTGGTAAACACAGACTTAGGAGATCTTATTATAAATTTTGTTCCATGTCATCATTTTCATCAGCCAACTTCACTTTTTATGAATGTTGAAGCATTTATGTTATAAAGAAAAGCACATAAAGGCTTCATAATTCATAAAGGACATTTTAACTGACGGATATTATCTCATAGAACAAAAAAAAGTATAAGCTCTCCTAAGTCTAGACCTTATATTTGATGTTTGTCTTCTTTCCCCATTCATTTTCCCCATAGAAATGGCTGAACAAACCAGAGGTTTTTAGGACTACAAGCTGGCTTGCTCTATTCATCATCGTTTTCACGGCATGAGGTGTATCAGTCAAACAAAACAGAAATGGTTTATTGATTTTATTCAAATCCAATGCATACTCAGTGCAACGAATCTAGAAGGACATAATTCAATTTAGGCCTAAACTAACAAAAGTGGGTACACATTACAAACGGCAACATATCCAAATATTCTGCAATTGGAGCATTTTGCTTGCACAGTGTTTCCTCTCAATAAATGTTATGGGCTTGTTTCTCATCTAGGTTTCTTAAATTAATACTCTGAAGTTCATTCTGTTTATTATGAGTAACCTCAATAACGAGGTCTACAATACACTTTAGCACCTGCTAAATGAATAATTGTTTAAGACATTTTTCTGATGGTGGCGAAATAAGCACTAGCAGTGAAATATGAACCCCTTCCTCTCCCCTGTCTTCAGAAGCATTTATCAGATCTTTACAACACCTAAAACAAACAGCACTTCATTTATGTTGTCATAATTAATAAGCACTATTTGTAGATGGACTTCAGACAGAGACACTAGAATGTTCCGCAGGAGTATGCAGGGGTTCAGTTTCACTGTGATAGCAGCAGAGGCCATCAGATGGGTGGTCTGGATCCTGTCCTTTATTTAACCCTTTATTCATCCCCCCTATTCAGAACTGTTCATTAAAAAGTCAGTATGCCCTCTATTGGTCAAGCAGGAGATTTCGCCTTGTTCTTGTCCTCTGATTTGGAGGTGATGATCCAGCGGTAACAGTCAGTGATTCTCTTGTTTTGTTCTACAGCACAGCTAGTGCAGTACACAATGCCCAGAGCCAGCATCACCACAATGAAAACACACAGGGGCACCAGGAGTGCTACGAGAAGCCAGCTCTTGTCCTGCTTCCTTTTGCCCTTACTGTCAGGCCGCTCTGCCCCTAATGCAGATGCTGTTGTTTGGGCTGGAAGTGGGACTCTGAGTGTGATGGTGGGGGTGGTGGCGGCCTTAACCACAGTGTTACTGTCTGGGGTTTCTACCACTCTCCCAGCCCCCCTGTCATTCTGGACTGCTGGGTGGTGGCTGTCACTAACGCTGGACACCACTGAGGGATCACCTGCTTGGCTTTGAGTGACATCCTCTTCCTGGGAGGATGAGCTGGGCGAGGGTGTGACAGTGTTCTGAGCGGGCTTTCTCCGTGTGAGAACATCCCAGTGTGAGTTATGGTCATTCGACGGCCTGTGTGGAACCGGCATAGAGGCTGTCTTCTCAGTAGGAAGCCTCTCAAGGCTGGTCTGCTCTGTCAGCCACTCCAAAGCTGTGGTGTCGGTAACCCAGTCTGGGAATTCGGGGACCCAGGAGAAAGAGGTTTGGTAGGATGAGGTAGCTGTGGATGAATACTCATGTTCACCCTCTGGAATGGCCATACAGGAATACTGGTCTGACTGCAGCTCGTACCCTGCCTCACAATAGCACTCAAACCCACCCACATAGTTGAGACACTTCTGGTGGCAGCTTGTGGAGATCTGACAATCATCGATGTCCTGGCATAAGCCTGGCTCATCGGGCAGCTCAGTGAAGCCTTGGCGGCAGTGGCAGGCATAGGAACCAGGGGTGTTCTCACATCTGTGTGCACAGCTGCTGGAATCTTTGCATTCATCGACATCCACACATTCTCCGTCTTCATCAGGCTCGTAGCCCTCATTGCAGCGACACTCAAATGTCCCAGGAGCATTTACACAGATATGAGGGCAGGGCGCCTGCAGACACTCATCAACATCCAGGCAGTTGCGTCCACCAGGTGCCAACAGGTAGCCATTTGAACATTTGCAGCGGAATCCCTTAGTAGTCTCTTCACAGTCAAACTCACAGTTGGCCGTGGCACAGGAATGGTTCGGCTGGCAGGTCTGGCCGTCCTCTGTCAGTGTGAAGCCTTCAGAACACTCACAGTAATAGTGTGTGTCAGCATTCTGACAGAAATGCTCACAGCCACCATTTTCCTCTTCACACCAGTCCTGGGGGCCATCAGAGCAGAGGGGGGCATCCTTTGACCAGCCCACACTCCCATCCTCCCTCAGAATGCAAAGAACAGACTGGTCTCCTACATTGTCCTCATGGTCTTGGCAGGGCAAGGTGGCTACTGAACCAAAGGGGATGTGAGTGAGGATGGTGCTGAGCAGGCTGAAAGGGGTGGTATACAGTGCAGGTCCCCCTCCCTCACTCTTCAGAGAAGGGCACATCCCCCGGTAGCTGTAGTGACACATGAATCCATCCACAGCCAGTGAGCAGGAGCCATCCAGCCACTTGAAGTTGTCGTGCTGCTCCCGGGTGTCAGCAGCAGTGTTGACGCTTATGACGACACAGCGGGGCGCGGCACAGGTACTAGGTGAGTCCGCTCTCAGCCAGTTTCTGTACTGGGTGTCCTGTTCACCTGTGATCCATTGGAATCCCCTGAGTGGGCGTGTGGCAGAGCACTGCCTGGGCTGGCGATGGAGCCCAATCCACAGTCTGACCCTGGCCCGAGGGCCGCGCTGCTCCACCGACGACAGGAGCTCATGGACCACAGCCGCTTCCTCAGAACTCTTCAGGGTTGCCAGGGAACCACGTTTGTCCTTGCAGAACCTTGCAGATTCCCGAAAGGTCTTACGTTGGAAATAGACGGCGTAGCAGCCATCTGCAGTGCAGAGGGCATCTTGTTCCTTCAGCTCTTGTCCCAGAGTCCAGGGAGGCCAGCAGGCACACAAGACTGCCAGAAGAGCACAGGAGCGCAAGGCACAGCTCATCTTCCCCATCTGTACCATTGTCTTTTCTCACCCAACTACACCTCTCTCTAAGTAATACTTTTTTTCTTTCTGCTTTTAAAAAAAAATCCACAACTTTTCCCCAAACAAAACTCTTCTCTTACATTTAGTCAGAGGCCTTTCTCCTGAGCTCCCTGCTTGTCTACCTCTGCCTTGGTAGCAGCATTCTAACTGATCTGCAGGAGAAAGAAAAGAGATGGGAGGGAGGGGAGAAAGAAAGAAGGAGGGTACATAAAGGAAAAAGGATTGTATGTTTTTGGAAGAGGGGCTGGGTAATGACTGACTGTGTGGAGGGGGGGGGGGCTGCTGTGCTGGACGATGGTTTTCTCTTGTGCCGTATGGTTTTCATAACTTTAAGAGAATGACTCGCAACCCTGCCACCAACCACCCCCACCACAACAACTATTTCAGCTCCAGCCACAATAATGGAAACTGATTCATTTTCCCAGTTTCTCAGACGGATGAAGAGTGGAGACTGTCAAAACAAATAATTGTTTTTGTTCTAAGGACTGATCTTTCCTACAGTCTAGTCGTTTCCATTCTCTTTCTGATGTATATTCAACTGTGAAAACAAACCATCTCAGGTACTCAATTCCATGTCCAGATTCTCGTAAAAAATCGTCTCTCTTTTTCAAACGTCTGTTGGCTGTTACATTTAGAGAGTTTACGTGTGGCTGGATTTATTCCCCCCCCCCCAAAAAACAACAAATATGATGAATAGATGTTCATTCTTGACACACTCATGATGCCTCGAGATGTGAAACATTTGTACAGTGTTGGATGATTGGGCCAAGATGTGTGACTACGCAGGTTTACATAATCTGTGGGAAATGGAAAAGTATGCAGACAAATCGTTTGTGTGCAGAGCTTTTTAGGGTCAGGATGAAACGGAGCAAGGAAGTTCACTGTGGCGTTACCAATACAATAGCCACTGTACCAGTTTACAGGTTATCCAACAGTCAAAGAGTTCAAGCAATGGCTGTTTTTGTTCTCTTTGTCTATTTTCCAACAGTCTCTAAATGAAGTCCACCTTTGGTTTCCAATACTGTGGGACTCAACACTGCATCACTGTCACAGCAGGTAGCTTAGCTTGATATTTTTGACCATCCCTGGGGCAAAATACAGTATGTTTCAAACAGTCTGAAATCGTACTGGTCTTTTCCAAGTCAAACAATTCTGGTTCAGGACAATATCCTTCCAGATGGCTACCAGATTGTGTTTTCCATAATGCTAGTAGGCTAGATACAGTACCGTGCCAAGGGCTTAGTATAATACACATAGAAGAATATGTCTTTCCTGCTGTTGACATCTGGGTGAATTTGTATTGTGGGTTATTTCAGGCACATGACCTTCTGAGACGCCACAGATGTCAAAACACACTTCACAGATCAGTATCAAAACACTGTTCGAATATCCGTTTTTTTTGGTCATAATTTCATCTTCATTTTGGAATGACCAACGTGAAGGTCAGGTTA
The DNA here is from genome assembly GCF_901001165.1 of Salmo trutta. Taxonomy (NCBI): domain Eukaryota; kingdom Metazoa; phylum Chordata; class Actinopteri; order Salmoniformes; family Salmonidae; genus Salmo; species Salmo trutta. The sequence continues at coordinate 83,563,801 of NC_042968.1, read as the reverse complement.
GCCCTTGTCTGTTGACATAGTGATAGGAAACGGATCAATACAGTGTCTGCTCCTCCAATCACTGAGTGTTTAGGCCTCTGCCTACACACTCAGTGAGGTCATCTGGGGCATCAGCTCAGTGACTTCCAGATGTCTATCAGATTGACCTGCTCTGCTGGCTTGACTTTCAGTGCAAACAAATAGGAAACTTGAGCCTTATGAGGTCACTTCCTGCTCCAGGTCAACTCTGCAGAGCTTATCGAGCATGCATTCCTTTTAATCGCATTGTTTTTTGTTTTTTTACAAGTTCTCTTCTTGATTGTTTTATAAATGAATACATCCATTCTGCAGTTTGAGCTGCCCACACCTGGTGTTGATGAACACATGACCAAAAAAACAAATAACTTACTCATAATAAGTTAATAATAACTAAATAAATAATGTTTGTTAGCTTGACTATCACTGATTTGGCAACCCTGAATAATTTATCTTTACATAGTTTGAAACTGTGAGTGCAGCTCTAATTGAAGTTATCCTAACACTGGCTGTCAGAGGAAGGTCCTGTTGTCAAAGACTCCAGCCACCCTAGTCATAGACTGTTCTGTCTGCTACCGCACGGCAAGCGGTATCGGAGCGCCAAGTCTAGGTCCAAGAGGCTTCTAAACAGCATCTACCCCCAAGCCATAAGACCCCTGAACATCTAATCAAATGGCTACCCAGACTATTTGCATTACCCCCCCCCCCCGTCCCCTCTTTTACGCCGCTGCTACTCTCTGTTATTATCTATGCACAGTCACTTTAATAACTCTACCTACATGTACATATTACCTCAATTACCTCGACTAACCGGTGCCCCCGCACATTGACTCTGTACCGTTACCCCCTGTATATAGTCTCGCTATTGTTATTTTACTGCTGCTCTTTAATTAATTGTTACTTTTATTTCTTACTTTTTGGGGGTATTTTTCTTAAAACTGCATTGTTAAAAATAAAATGTGATTAGATTATTCTGTTCTTTGGGATTTGTTTAGCTTGGCTGACATGGCACACATCATTTACAAGGTCAGCAGCATGTATTCCTGTTATGTAATACCAGTGATCCAGAACCAGCTATGTTTGAACTGTTGAACACAGAGCCAAGTAACAGAAGTAACAGGACTCAAATGCGCTATGGTTTGTGTGAATAAAACCCAACACAGTGGTTGATTTTTTAAAATTTATTCTGTATTTTGTAAACTTGTGTGAACAGTGTGTGAAGAGAACGTTTTGTCCTTTTTTAGTCACAAGAAAGACTTGTTTCTCACCAAACTAAGACTTGGATCAATCTATGAATTAGCTAGCCAACCAATAGGAATGGTAAAACAATGAAACCACTGAGAGCAGACCTCTGCCCAAGTACACACCAGACTAGACTATTTATCTATACCCCTCTGGGACACTGACCAAAAATGAAGGGGTGTTCAGCTCCACATCTCTCCTCCTGACCTTACCGTTGCAGTAGCAGCAGGGAGGACACCAGGACTTTATAAATCTGACCAGCTCTCAGACAGAGCCCAGAGACCCACGGGGACCTCTCTGGCGTAGCTCTCAGACAGGAAAGAAAGATTGTCTGTGGCAGGAAGAGAGTCGTGGTAGGGATTGCTCTTTCTTCCTCTCTTTCTCACACTATTTCTCGCCCTCTTATTCTCTCTCTTTCTCCTTCTCTTTCTCCCTCTCTTTCTCCTTCTCTTTCTCCCTCTCTTTTCCCCTATCTTTCTCCCTTTCCTTTTCCCTCTCTTTCTCCCTCTAATTCTCCCTCTTTTTGCTACTCTTTCATCTTCTCTTTCTCCCTCTCTTTCTCCCTCTCTTTTTCCCTCTCTTTCTCCCTCTCTTTCTCCCTCTCTTTCTCACTTTCTTTCTCCCTCTCTTTCTCCCTCTCTTTCTCCATTTCTTACTCTGCCTGGCTTTCCAATTAGTCTGCATGAGTCTCAGATATGTTAGCCCCTCCTGCTTCCAAAGAGCCATAATCCAGCCTTCGCCATTTTCAGTGAGGAGTTCTGGAGTTGCATTCTGGATTTACAATAGATAGAACAGACATGGTTCTATATATTCCATTGTATATATTCCACTTCTATGTGAATATGCTGAGACCTAGCATCCTATTGAAAATGTCCCAGGTGTAGTATAAACTGCCACGACCTCTCTTATACCCTCTCCTCCTCTTTCTGTCCTCACCATTAATGCATGTAGCATGTGTTGCTCTTATTGCTGCTTATGTGGAAATCATATGTTGCCTCTGTCTCTATAGACCTGGCAGCCAGTTTACACATACCTCAGACCTTCTCTGATCTGCAGTGCAGTGCTAAGGCACAATAGATTAAAACGTTGCCTTTTAATGTGATTGATGGCTTGCTTTTGTCCAACTATCCCTACTGTATGTATGAACCCTGGAGATATTAAAGTAGTTCAGGTTCTCAGACTGGCTCCACCTGTTTTTAGTTACTCAGTAGACCTCTGAGTCTCAGTATTCTCAGCTGATCTTTCTAGTTGGTATTTTTTTTTTAATCATGTCATTTTTGTCATCTTTTATTCATAATTTCATATTTGGATATTCTAATTTATAGGTGTCTTGTTCCTTGACTTTTCTGACAAAAGGGCAAAGTTCAGGCTCAAAATCAGCCGTCTTGTATAGATGTAAACCTGTTTGCTTGTGTTGGTCAGACCGCCCATGTCCTTCATGTTGGCTTCCAGGCACCATGCATCAGCCGCCCGAGGACTCCCATTAGACATACTGAAACAATTAACTACAGCCATGTGGTCAACTAATGGTAGGGAACAAATTCCCATTGATTTTGTTATGGGGTAAAGGAAAAAGAAGAGAATTATATCCACGTCTTATACTACACTGTCTCAAACCGTTTGCAATTCATAAGCAAATGTTTTCAGGCTACCTCTCTTTCAACAAATACATTGAGCTCCAAAAGTATTGGGACAGTGACAATGTTGTTGTTTTGTCTCTATACTCTATACTGACTATGAGGTTAAAGTGCTGACCTTATTTCAAATCCAAAATGCTGCAGTACAGAGCCAAAACAACATAAAAACAACTTTTGGAGCTCACTGTACTTACACATTCAGATGCATTAAAGGTCCAATGCAGCCATTTTTATCTCAATATGAAATAATTTCTGGGTAACAATTAAGTACATTACTGTGATTGCTTTAAATTAAAATGGTAAAAAAAATAAACCAAATTAGCTTCTCACCAAAGAGCAATTTCTCAAGCAATAATTTTTCTAGGACTGTCTGGGAGTGGTCTGAGTGGGGAGGGGAAAACTGAAAACTAGCTGTTATCGGCAGAGGTTTGGAACTCTCTTTCTTATTGGTCTATTAACTCATTTACCACCTGGTGATGTCACCAGGCAGGCAAAACTCCATCCCACCAAAGCAGGCTGAAATTTCAGTCGGTCTTTTCAAACAGCTCTTACACTAAAAGGAAATTAAGTTAACTTTTACAATTTCACAGTATTATTCCAACTTCACAGTGTGGAAATATATATAAAACGTTTTTGACTGCAACGGACCTTTACTAAAAAAGAGACCAAGCAGTCATTCAACTCTGAAATCTTGACCGTGAAGAGAAGTTTCAGAGAGTTAATGTATACATTGTGTAATTCCCTGTTTATTCCACCGGTCCTATAGGTCCCATCAGGGTGGGAGTGACAAGATAATAGAGTCATAATGACCTCCATAAAATAGGACCCTAATGTCCACACCATAGAATGACATATAAATGATAGGATCTCTATGGTCCACACAGCTAGCTGAGGCTGCTGATATAGTGAGTGTACAAATACATGTAGCCCCCTGGACTTCTGGTAGGACATATGAGTAGAGGGTACTAGCTATATCTGCCTATTTTTTACCTGTTTTTTTTATTTAACTAGGAAAGTCAGTTAAGAACAAATTTGTATTTACAATGACGGCCTATAAAAGATGACCATATTATAGTGTAATGAGATGTGTTTATGTTTTGAGTGCTGAGATGAAAGCCACCAGAAATGCAGACACTACCCCCAGTCTTAACCCTGTCTCAATTCTTGCAGAACGAGAGGAAAATGAAGAACCTCTACTTGCAGTGCTCGATACTTCCCAGATAGTTTGAGTGCTTTTTTTTTTTTTTTTACCAGACTCAGATTCCTGGCCAACACTGAAATCTCTATCCGACACAGTGTGGTATATCTGTTTCCATCATCAACATTTTTAGCTGTCAAGACTTGTCTTTGGTGGAAAATTAGGTAATGCTTTATGTTTGTGAGGGTTGCTGAGATTTATAAAGATTGTACTACTTGAGCAGTATACTGATTTGTTCTGTCTTTCAACCGTGAAGAGGTCATTTAAATGTCTGATTACAACAATTACAACAATATCATCACAACCTCTTTTCAACACAAGATTTTGTCAACGCATTTGAGATGGGCTCTTGCTGAAATGTTGATGTCATCTTTATAGTTCTGTACATGGTCTACTCACAGTTGGACATGTTTTATTTCACAACACTGCAGTATGGGATGCAGTGTTTAATGTTTTGTGTACTGGATAGATTTCAGAGGTTTATCATTTCAGTGAGTTACAGTAAGCCTGTTAGCCCTATGCTGTACCAGTAATACAGATTCATGAGACACCACACCCCATCTCAGCTAACTCTGGAGATCCCTTCCATCTTCACTGAGTTAAGGAAATATCCATTAGTTTTTTTGCACGTTACTAATCGAATAATCTTCAAAGCCTCTAGGGAAATTCAGATCGCTGATTGTGGACCTTTTTACTGACAAATGTGTTTGTTTTCTATGATTGTGTTATGCTTTTCGTGTATTGACATGTATAGAGATGTGTGTAGGGATGTGTATAGTGTATATTAATGTGTATAGTGTATATTGATGTGTATAGTGTATATTAATGTGTATAGTGTATATTGATGTGTATAGTGTATATTAATGTGTATAGTGTATATTAATGTGTATAGTGTATATTGATGTGTATAGTGTATATTGATGTGTATAGTGTATACTGAAGTGTATAGTGTACAGTACTGTGCAAAAGTTTTAGGCAGGTGTGAGAAAATGCTGTAAAGTAAGAATGGTTTCAAAAATTGACGTGTTAATAGATTAGATTTATCAATTAACTAAATGTAAAGTGAGTGAACAGAAGAAAAATCTAAATCAAATCTATATTTGATGTGATCAGCCTTTGCCTTCAAAACAGCATCAATTCTTCTAGGTACACTTGCACAAAGTCAGGGATTTTGTAGGCATATAGTCAGGTGCATGATTAAACATTATACCATACAGGTGCTAATGATCATCAATTCAATATGTAGGTTGAAAAATAATCATTAACTGAAACAGAAACAGCTGTGTAGGAGGAATAATACTGGGTGAGGAACAATCTGTCACGCTCTGACCTAGGAGAGCTGTTTTTTCTCTGTTTAGTTAGGTCAGGGTGTGATAGGGGGTTCTAGGTTTTTGTTTTCTATGTTTTGGCCGGGTATGGTTTCCAATCAGAGGCAGCTGTCTATCGTTGTCTCTGATTGGAAGCCATACTTAGGCAGCCTTTTTCCCTTGGTTTGTGTGGGTAGTTGTTTTCTGTTTTGTTAGAGTAACCCGACAGATTTGTCGGCTGTCATTTTTGTTTATTTGTATTCAGTGTTCCTTTTCATAAAAATGTACGATGAGCACTCAACACGCTGCGCCTTGGTCCCCTTCATATGATGCCCGTTACACAGCCAAACTCAGCTAGCAAGGTCAGCCATAATATTACAACAAATATTCTGGCTGAACTCAAATGTGCTGGTTGATAAAATACCTGTATTTATGGGAAAGATGTTTGAAAAGGGTATTTTGTTCTTAAATTATATTGTAAATTGAAATGGTAGAGTTATGCATTTCATGGAGTTATCAGAATTGTACGGGAAGGTCTGCTCAATCCAAGAGTACAACCAATTGATTACAGCATTACCCCAAAAATGGAGGAGGCGGGTGGCAGTGGGAGGAGGTAGAAAACTGGTCTGTCTGCCCATTATAAAGGATCAAAACTGGCAGAGGAATAAAAATAGCACAAATAGGAAAGTAAACCAGTTTAATTTGATGACCAGTATGTTGACATCTGTGCCATACAGATTGCAAAATAGTTGGGAAGAGATTTTTGATGTACCGATTCCATGGTACAGGGTGTATGAGTTGATATACACTGCTCAAAAAAATTAAGGGAACACTAAAATAACACATCCTAGATCTGAATGAATTAAATAATCTTATTAAATACTTTTTTCTTTACATAGTTGAATGTGCTGACAACAAAATCACACAAAAATAATCAATGGAAATCCAATTTATCAACCCATGGAGGTCTGGAATTGGAGTCACACTCAAAATTAAAGTGGAAAACCACACTACAGGCTGATCCAACTTTGATGTAATGTCCTTAAAACAAGTCAAAATGAGGCTCAGTAGTGTGTGTGGCCTCCACATGCCTGTATGACCTCCCTACAATGCCCGGGCATGCTCCTGATGAGGTGGCGGATGGTCTCCTGAGGGATCTCCTCCCAGACCTGGACTAAAGCATCCGCCAACTCCTGGGCAGTCTGTGGTGCAACGTGGCGTTGGTGGATGGAGCGAGACATGATGTCCCAGCTGTGCTCAATTGGATTCACGTCTGGGGAATGGGCGGGTCAGTCCATAGCATCAATGCCTTCCTCTTGCAGGAACTGCTGACACACTCCAGCCACATGAGGTCTAGCATTGTCTTGCATTAGGATGAACCCAGGGCCAACCGCACCAGCATATGGTCTCACAAGGGGTCTGAGGATCTCATCTCGGTACCTAATGGCAGTCAGGCTACATGGAGGGCTGTGCGGCCCCCCAAAGAAATGCCACCCCACACCATGACTGACCCACCGCCAAACCGGTCATGCTGGAGGATGTTGCAGGCAGCAGAACGTTCTCCACGGCGTCTCCAGACTCTGTCATGTCTGTCACATGTGCTCAGTGTGAACCTGCTTTCATCTGTGAAGAGCACAGGGCGCCAGTAGCGAATTTGCCAATCTTGGTGTTCTCTGGCAAATGCCAAACGTCCTGCACGGTGTTGGGCTGTAAGCACAACCCCCACCTGTGGACGTCGGGCCCTCATACCACCCTCATGGAGTCTGTTTCTGACCGTTTGAGCAGACACATGCACATTTGTGGCCTGCTGGAGGTCATTTTGCAGGGCTCTGGCAGTGCTCCTCCTGCTCCTCCTTGCACAAAGGCGGAGGTAGCGGTCCTGCTGCTGGGTTGTTGCCCTCCTACGGCCTCCTCCACGTCTCCTGATGTGCTGGCCTGTCTCCTGGTAGCGCCTCCATGCTCTGGACACTACGCTGACAGACACAGCAAACCTTCTTGCCACAGCTCACATTGATGTGCCATCCTGGATGAGCTGCACTACCTGAGCCACTTGTGTGGGTTGTAGACTCCGTCTCATGCTACCACTAGAGTGAAAGCACCGCCAGCATTCAAAAGTGACCAAAACATCAGCCAGGAAGCATAGGAACTGAGAAGTGGTCTGTGGTCACCACCTGCAGAACCACTCCTTTATTGGGGGTGTCTTGCTAATTGCCTATAATTTCCACCTGTTGTCTATTCCATTTGCACAACAGCATGTGAAATGTATTGTCAATCAGTGTTGCTTCCTAAGTGGACAGTTTGATTTCACAGAAGTGTGATTGACTTGGAGTTACATTGTGTTGTTTAAGTGTTCCCTTTATTTTTTTGAGCAGTGTATAAAACAACGCAAGATTCAAGACTTCGTGCTTTTCAGCTAAAATTATTATATAGAATTCTTGCCACCAATAAATGTGAATATTTGGGACATAAAATCATCGAAGCTCTGCAGATTTTGTTGTGAGGATCCAGAATCAATAGACCATTTATTTTGGTATTGCCCTCAGGTAGCCTGTTTCTGGTCTCAGGTTCAGGAATGGCTGAAAATTATCAAAAATTGACCCTAGAAATAGTACTGTTGGGAGATCTGGAGAGACCGGGTCAGTCAATTACTAATATACAATACTAGTAGTAAAAATATTTATCTTCAACTTGCAGCCTGTGGATTCTATTCAATTAGATAGATTGAAATTGTATGTTAAACATCATAGTTGAAATGTATATGTTGCGTAGAAATCCGAAGAGGGTGGCCAGCAGAGATAGGTGGGATGGGCTGAGGGAAGCTGAGGGTTGGGATGTGGAATTGGAGACAAGTGGGAGTGGAGTTGCTGGGCGGGAGATAGAATGATGGTCAAGTATAAAAAAGTAAAAATAAAAGTAAAAATAAAACATAATAAAAAGTAAGTTTGAATGACACTGGGGGGCAGTGTTTTTACAACTAATGCCGGTTTGCCTGAGGCTGATGCTGGTGTTTGTACACATGCATATACACACACTCTCATTCAAATACACACATACACGGACACACACATATGTAAATAGTGCCAGACATGCACTCAAACATATACAGTTGGCCTTGCTGTTATGATTTAGTTGTCCTTGATGTCCTTAGTTTTTTTTTTTATTATTGTTTTCTTTTGTCTTTTTCTTTTTTCTCACGAGTTCCCAATGTTGGTGCATTGGGGGGGATCGCGAACCCTCCAACTGTGGGGGGATCTTGAAGGGTTCGCGTCCCCGTTTTTTTTGGCCTTGTGGGAGATCTGTCGACTCAACTATGCAAGAAAACACAGGAACTGGGGTGCAGAAAAATGGCAGCAGGTGCTCTTGACTGATGAGTCAAAAATGTAAATATTTAGCCGTAGCAGAAGGCAGTTTGTTCGCCGAAGGGCTGGAGAGCGGTACACGAATGAGTGTCTGCAGGCAACAGTGAAGCATGGTGGAGGTTCCTTGCAAGTTTGGGGCTGCATTTCTGCAAATGGAGTTGGTGATTTGGTCAGAATTAATGGTCTCATCAATGCTGAGAATTACAGGCAGATACTTATCCATCATGCAATATCATCAAGGAGGCATCTGACTGGCCCCAAATTTATTCTGTAGGATGACAACGACCCCACACATACAGCAAAAGTCATTAAGAACTATCTTCAGTGTGAAGAAGAACAAGGAGTCCTGGAAATAATTGTATGGCCCCAACAGAGCCCTGATCTCAACATTATCAAGTCTACCTGGGATTACATGAAGAGAGAGAAGCACCTGAGGCTGCCTAAATCCACAGAACAACTGTGGTTAGTTCTCCAAGATGTTTGGGCCAACCTACCTGCCGAGTTCCTTCTAAAACTGTGTGCAAGTGTACCGAGAAGAATTGATGCTGTTTTGAAGGCAAAGGCTGATCACATCAAATATTGATTTGATGTAGATTTTTCTTCTGTTCACTCACTTTGCATTTTGTTAATTGATAAATATAATCTATTAACGTGTCTATTTTTGAAACCATTCTTACTTTACAGAATTTTTTCACACCTGCCTAAAACTTTTGCACGGTACTGTATATTGATGTGTATAGTGTATATTGATGTGTACAGTGTATACTGATGTGTATAGTGTATATTAATGTGTATAGTGTATACTGATGTGTATAGTGATGTGTATAGTGTATATTGATGTGTATAGTGTATACTGATGTGTATAGTATATATTGATGTGTATACTGATGTGTATAGTGTATACTGATGTGTATTGTGTATAGTGTATACTGATAAGCATAGTGATGTGTATAGTGATATGTGTAGTGTATAGTGATGTGTATAGTGTATATTGACGTGTATAGTGTATATTGATGTGTATAGTGTATTTTGGAGTGTATAGTGATGCATATAGTGATGTGTATAGTGTATGTTGATGTGTATACTGATGTGTATAGTGTATATTGATGTGAATATTGATGTGTATAGTGTATATTGATGTGTATAGTGATGTGTATAGTGTATATTGATGTGTATAGTGTATACTGATGTGTATAGTATATATTGATGTGTATAGTGTATACTGATGTGTATTGTGTATAGTGTATACTGATAAGCATAGTGATGTGTATAGTGATATGTGTAGTGTATAGTGATGTGTATAGTGTATATTGACGTGTATAGTGTATATTGATGTGTATAGTGTATTTTGGAGTGTATAGTGATGTATATAGTGATGTGTATAGTGTATGTTGATGTGTATACTGATGTGTATAGTGTATATTGATGTGAATATTGATGTGTAGTGTATATTGATGTCTATATTGTATATTGACCTGTATAATGTATATTGATGTGTATAGTGTATATTGATGTGCATGGTGTATTTTTATGTGTATATTGATGTGTATAGTGTTTAATTATGTGTATAGTATATATTGACGTGTATAGTGATGTGTATAGTGTAAATTGTTGTGTATATTGATATGTATATTGATGTGTATAGTATATAGTGTATATTGATGGGTATAGTGTATATTCATCTGTATAGTGATGTGTGTAGTGTATATTGATGTGTATATTGATGTGTATAGTGTATATTGATGTGTATAGTGTATATTGATTTGTATATTGATGTGTATAGTGTGTATTGATGTGTATAGCGATGTGTATAATGTATATTGACGTGTATACAGGGCTCATCTGTGAAAAAGACCTTGGCCACAGCATGACTCCCTGTCAAAATAAAGGTTAAATAAATAAATGTTCATGTCAAATTATTACATCCGTGAGCAGAAGCGGTAACAGCTTCTCTTACTGTGCTTTTCAAAGGGCTATCATTCCTCCTCGCTTGAATAGTGTTGAAGGGAATAATTGAGGTAAGATAATATTCTGAGTACAAAATGACTCATAGATCATTCATTTACCAGATGAGATATAGACTCAGCTTTTCCATATTTCACACATATCAGTGTGTCTGTCACTGCCTTTCTGAGGGCAGGAAGAAATGGCCGTATCAACGTGAAGGATTATCCAAGGAATATGACTGGATCCTGGTAAATGCATTAACAATAGAAGGTGATCCCGGAAAAGGGAATGCCACATGAAAGCTTTACCGGAATCCAAGCCTCAGACTCTTGACGACTGCCTGTAGAAGTCCACAGCCTTTCTCTCTAAAGGACAGGGTGGAAGGTGCCCTTGAGACTGGTACTAAGTCACCCTGGGAGACTCAAAAGGACCAAGATCTCTCTCTACTCTGCTTCTGTTTCTCCTGTTGAAATGGTTAATGCTTCAGTAGTAACGGTTTATTGTTGGTTGTGGAATAATATACAATGGTTGTGGGGCATTATGAAACCCTTTTGTCTATAGTTGATTTGAAGACTATATCCTTCTAGATGGATTGTGCTAGCTATGCATATTTCTTACCTAGTGATTCAACATTGTAGATTTGTAAATATGCCAGATGATAATTGTTTTATTGTTGATGACAGGGGTTGACAGTTCTTTCTTGATTTGTTTAATATATGTATACCTCTAAATGTCTCTCTCTCTCCAGTACACACAAATCATCCCATAGTCAATTATACTATTTTTATTCTTAGGAGTTTAATTCATATAATATGGAGGGAACATTTATTCAAATAGACCAAATCTTTTTTTTTTTTTTTTTTTTTTTTTTTTTACAAAACACTGAAGCACACAGAAGCATGCACATGGTCACCCCACTGATCTCTGCTTGTGGTCCTGTGGGTCACTGGGATCTCTCTGAGGGCCCTTGGCCTGTGGGTCACTGAGATCTCTCTGAGGGCCCTTGGCCTGTGGGTTACTGGGATCTCTCTGAGGGCCCTTGGCCTGTGGGTTACTGGGATGTCTCTGAGGGCCCTTGGCCTGTGAACTGGCTATTAGTGGGGCTTTAGCTCGATGGTTGCCATATGGTAATAAACTCCAGGCAGTCTCCAGTTACAGTAATTCTCTGTGATGTGGCGCCTTTGTCCTCGTGCTGTTTCCACAGTGCCTCATGAGGACGCTGGAATGAAAGTTTCCTGGACCTCGAGCGTTCCTGAGCCAGGTTCTCTGAGCCAGGTTCTATCAAAAGAATGGAAATAATGTTCCTGTTTCCAGGCAACAACCATCTCAACCTTCTGAGTCCATTCAGAGAGCTTTATAGACACTCAGAACAGATGAATGACGTTTGAACCCATGTCAATTGATGAGTGTCATTCTTATGTGAACCACTCTGTTGTGGAGACAAGTACATCTTGGGCAGAAACGGACAGCTGCTAAACACATGCCTGACACTCAGGAAAAATGAAACACGATTACCACTGTGTATAACATTCCATCCATGGCACAGGGTCATTGTACAGCAGCGGGGGTGCATTGTAACGGACAGTACGGTTTCCAATAGGACAAGACACAGGAAATATTTTCACACATGAAGGAATTGTCTGCTCTTGCACACAGCTTGGATAAGTTAGTGTCCTGCTTGTATAATAATCCACATTTTAGTGTCTTTTCAATAAAAAATTCTTCCTAGTGGGTGATATTCTACCCAGAAGCAGGACTGGAGCCCACTGGTCCATGCTGATTATAATGAGCAGGGTTACTGGGACAGAGGGGCATAAATATACAACTGGAGATTTGGGAACCATTTTAGGGCTGCAAAGCAAGTATTTACAGACAGTTTTGGCAATCTAGGTAAGAAAACAATTTAGCCATTGACCTTAGTGTTTTCTGTTTCTAAACGTTTATGAGAGTATGTATGATTCATAGAATGTCACCTCCCACTGTGCTAAACCTGTGGTAAAATCTCTGTCCCCTGATCAGACAGTAAAACCTGACGTTGTTTCCCACTGAGGGGCGTCAGGGGAATGCACCAACAACCATATGGTGAAACAGCTACTGAACGAGCTGAATGGATTTGTTATGGGCATTTAAAATACTCTGGAGACAACAAATAAATATTCCAAGTAGAAAACAGTTGTTTTCTTTTTTGAGCAAAGGTCATGCTGGGAGCTGGAATACATATTACCGTGAGTGTGGTTTTAACAGCATAATGGGCTAAACTCACTACTATATTTCAGTGGAATATGAGGCCAAATAGGATGGAGAATGTAGAGATGGTTTTAGACAGACGTGACTAAAGACCCGAAACATTAAGATTCTAACAAAGAAAAATAACATGTGAATCGAACGTCAGTGTTCTCCTACCAGTTTAGCTTCCTCCACTGTCCCTGTCCCCGTGCCGGGCTTCCTCCACCGCCCCTGTCCCCTTGCCGGGCTTCCTCCACTGTCCCTGTCCCCGTGCCGGGCTTCCTCCACTGCCCCTGTCCCCATGCCGGGCTTCCTCCACTGCCCCTGTCCCCGTGCCGGGCTTCCTCCACTGCCCCTGTCCCCATGCCGGGCTTCCTCCACTGCCCCTGTCCCCATGCCGGTCTTCCTCTACCGCCCCTGTCCCCTTGCCGGGCTTCCTCCACCGTCCCTGTCCCCGTGCCGGGCTTCCTCCACTGCCCCTGTCCCCATGCCGGGCTTCCTCCACTGCCCCTGTCCCCGTGCCGGGCTTCCTCCACTGTCCCTGTCCCCGTGCCGGGCTTCCTCCACTGCCCCTGTCCCCATGCCGGGCTTCCTCCACTGCCCCTGTCCCCATGCCGGGCTTCCTCCACTGTCCCTGTCCCCGTGCCGGGCTTCCTCCACTGTCCCTGTCCCCGTGCCGGGCTTCCTCCACTGTCCCTGTCCCCGTGCCGGGCTTCCTCCACTGTCCCTGTCCCCGTGCCGGGCTTCCTCCACTGTCCCTGTCCCCGTGCCGGGCTTCCTCCACTGCCCCTGTCCCCGTGCCGGGCTTCCTCCACTGTCCCTGTCCCCGTGCCGGGCTTCCTCCACTGTCCCTGTCCCCTTGCCGGGCTTCCTCCACTGTCCCTGTCCCCGTGCCGGGCTTCCTCCACTGTCCCTGTCCCCTTGCCGGGCTTCCTCCACTGCCCCCGTCCCCATGCCGGGCTTCCTCCACTGTCCCCGTCCCCATGCCGGGCTTCCTCCACTGTCCCCGTCCCCATGCCGGGCTTCCTCCACTGCCCCCGTCCCCATGCCGGGCTTCCTCCACTGTCCCCGTCCCCATGCCGGGCTTCCTCCACTGTCCCTGTCCCCATGCCGGGCTCGAGACACACGTGACCGTCTTCCTTGACAACATACCAACGGTTTGAGCTATCGAAAAATCTCTCACCGCGGACATAGATTGAACGAACCATGTTGCTATGGAGCTGAAGGTGGCATCAGGAGCATGCAGTGTGTGAGCCAGGCGCTAGGTTGCAGATGGGTGCTATGCCATAGAAGAAGGGATCAGTTAGGGGGAAGAGGAGATTCAGGAAGAGGACGACACTGTGGATGCTCCAGGGCTGAGCTGAGCTGAAATACAGATGCAAATACAGCTGTCTGTATCGGGCTCATTGGCGCAGGAAACTGAAGGCCAAGCTGAACAATTTTTGCAAGTTAGCTAGTGGCTGGACCCAGTTGATACAATGTTAAGAGTTCGCTAGTGATATCTCAAGACAGACAGAGAGAAAGGCAGACAGGCAGAGTAGATGGATGAATGCAACTGAAATAACCTAACCCAACTTTCACTGGTTTAAACCATGACAAAGAGGTGAGGGTGTTCTTTTCATTTGGAATAAGTTCTTATTTTGATATTTTGTAGCAGTAAAACAATAATAATAAGAGACAGGCCTAACTTTAGAGACAGGCCTAACCCATGCCAAAGAAGAGAGGAGCGATGAAGATGGCAGCGGTGGGTCCTGTGCAGGGTACTAGCATGGGCAGCATACAGGCCCGGAACACCATCTCCTCAGTCAGTGGGGCCACCACCTGGTTCCTGAGCCACACCAGGTCCCCCGCACACACCGCCCAGGACCTGGGGTCTGTAGCAGGGTGTGTATCGTCAAACACATGCACTCATGCGCATGTCAACACCCACCCACACTGCACAGACTCCCTCACACCAGGCCAACTCTTGGGGATATACACACCAACACTAGCAGGAGCATGCACACAGACATATTGACACTTATACGTGGTTGATATAACTCACAAGGCTTGATGTCATTTCTGTGGGGTTATCCATAGCTGACTGGGCCAGGGGAACAAGAAAAGACAGCTGAGAGAAGAGTTAGGAGGATAAACTTGGAAGTGACCACAAAATTTGATCAGTGCATAATTGAATAGCAGTATACCAGTAAGATACCAGTAACATCCAAGTAAGATACCAGTAACATCCAAGTGAGATACCAGTAACATCCAAGTAAGATACCAGTAACATCCAAGTAAGATACCAGTAACATACGAGTAAGATACCAGTAACATACGAGTAAGATACCAGTAACATACCAGTAAGATACCAGTAACATCCAAGTAAGATACCAGTAACATACGAGTAAGATACCAATAACATACCAGTAAGATACCAGTAACATCCAAGTAAGATACCAGTAACATTCAGGTAAGATACCAGTAACATACCAGTAACATCCAAGTAAGATACCAGTAACATACGAGTAAGATACCAGTAACATCCAAGTAAGATACCAGTAAGATACCAGTAACATCCAAGTAAGATACCAGTAACATTCAGGGAAGATACCAGTAACATACGAGTAAGATACCAGTAACATCCAAGTAAGATACCAGTAAGATACCAGTAACATCCAAGTAAGATACCAGTAACATCCAAGTAAGATACCAGTAACATACCAGTAAGATACCAGTAACATATCAGTAAGATACCAGTAACATACCAGTAAGATACCAGTAACATACCAGTAACATCCAAGTAAGATACCAGTAACATACCAGTAAGATACCAGTTACATCCAAGTAAGATACCAGTAACATACCAGTAACATCCAAGTAAGATACCAGTAACATCCAAGTAAGATACCAGTTACATCCAAGTAAGATACCAGTAAGATACCAGTAACATACGAGTAAGATACCAGTAACATACCAGTAAGATACCAGTAACATATCAGTAAGATACCAGTAACATACCAGTAACATCCAAGTAAGATACCAGTAACATCCAAGTGAGATACCAGTAACATCCAAGTAAGATACCAGTAACATCCAAGTAAGATACCAGTAACATACGAGTAAGATACCAGTAACATACGAGTAAGATACCAGTAACATACCAGTAAGATACCAGTAACATCCAAGTAAGATACCAGTAACATACGAGTAAGATACCAATAACATACCAGTAAGATACCAGTAACATCCAAGTAAGATACCAGTAACATTCAGGTAAGATACCAGTAACATACCAGTAACATCCAAGTAAGATACCAGTAACATCCAAGTAAGATACCAGTAACATACGAGTAAGATACCAGTAACATCCAAGTAAGATACCAGTAAGATACCAGTAACATCCAAGTAAGATACCAGTAACATTCAGGGAAGATACCAGTAACATACGAGTAAGATACCAGTAACATCCAAGTAAGATACCAGTAAGATACCAGTAACATCCAAGTAAGATACCAGTAACATCCAAGTAAGATACCAGTAACATACCAGTAAGATACCAGTAACATATCAGTAAGATACCAGTAACATACCAGTAAGATACCAGTAACATACCAGTAACATCCAAGTAAGATACCAGTAACATACCAGTAAGATACCAGTTACATCCAAGTAAGATACCAGTAACATACCAGTAACATCCAAGTAAGATACCAGTAACATCCAAGTAAGATACCAGTTACATCCAAGTAAGATACCAGTAAGATACCAGTAACATACGAGTAAGATACCAGTAACATACCAGTAAGATACCAGTAACATATCAGTAAGATACCAGTAACATACCAGTAACATCCAAGTAAGATACCAGTAACATCCAAGTAAGATACCAGTTACATACTAGTAAGATACCAGTAACATACCAGTAACATCCAAGTAAGATACCAGTAACATCCGAGTAAGATACCAGTAACATACTAGTAAGATACCAGTAACATACCAGTAAGATACCAATAACATACGAGTAAGATACCAGTAACATTCAAGTAAGATACCAGTAACACACTAGTAAAATAGCAGTAACATATGAGTAAGATACCAGTAACATCCAAGTAAGATACCAGTAACATACCAGTAATTTACCAGTAACATATGAGTAAGATACCAGTAACATCCAAGTAAGATACCAGTAACATACTAGTAAAATAGCAGTAACATACCAGTAAGATACCAGTAACATACTAGTAAAATAGCAGTAACATACCAGTAATTTACCAGTAACATACTAGTAAGATACCAGTAACATACGAGTAAGATACCAGTAACATACTAGTAAGATACCAGTAACATTCAGGTAAGATACCAGTAACATACTAGTAAGATACCAGTAACATACCAGTAATTTACTAGTAACATACTAGTAAGATACCAGTAACATACGAGTAAGATACCAGTAACATCCAAGTAAGATACCAGTAACATACTAGTAAAATAGCAGTAACATACCAGTAAGATACCAGTAACATACTAGTAAAATAGGAGTAACATACCAGTAATTTACCAGTAACATACTAGTAAGATACCAGTAACATACGAGTAAGATACCAGTAACATACTAGTAAGATACCAGTAACATTCAGGTAAGATACCAGTAACATACTAGTAAGATACCAGTAACATCCAAGTAAGATACCAGTAACATCCAAGTAAGATACCAGTAACATCCAAGATACCAGCAACATCCAAGTAAGATCCAAGTAACATCCAAGTAAGATACCAATAACATCCAAGTAAGATACCAGTAAGATACCAGTAACATCCAAGTAAGATACCAGTAACATCCAAGATACCAGTAACATCCAAGTAAGATACCAGTAACGTACTAGTAAGTTATCAGTAACATCCAAGTAAGATAGCAGTAACATACTAGTAACATACCAATAAGATACCAGTAACATCCAAGTAAGATACCAGTAACATCCAAGTAAGATACCAGTAACATACTAGTAAGATACCAGTAACATACCAGTAATATACAAGCGACATTCTAAGTAAGATACCAGTAATGTACCAGTAACATAGCAGTCAATACCAGTAAGATACCAGTCCTCCTGATTTTTGTTTCAGATTTAAATAATTGTGTTTGACATAGTAGATTTTATTCACACTCATATTTAGAGTGTGTCATATTTAGAGAGTGTGTGTGTATGTGTGTGTGTGTGTGGGGGGGGGGGGGGGGTCTAATGTAAAACAGGTCCACTACCATGGTGAGAATGAGGGGTAACGTGGCAGCTGGCACAAAGCCCTCCAGTCGAATGCCCATTACATCCCACAGGGAGGGGCCCAGCTTAAGGGGGAGAGAAGACAATATGAATAGAAATATAGCCTTCAATAAGTCTACTGTACTAATTTCCCACCGACCCAGAAATTTCTGACTCAACTCAGGTTAAGTAGTGGTCTTACACATAGATCTGCACACAGACTACACAATTGTAGAGCAGGCTACATAAACAATAATCAATGACTTAATTGCAACTTTGAAAAACATGATGGATGTTGAGGTTTGGTTCTCCTATCTTTGCAATTTACCGTGATGCCCACCCAGTCTGCCCATGCTTTCAAGACAGGAGGTGACAGAGCAGAGACCACCAACACAGTGGTGAAACGCTTTTTAATCACACTGGGACTATCCCTATGTACACACACACACACAGGCCCTTAAGCAAATAATTTGCTTTGCTATAGCACTAGTACACAACATTACACTATTGACAGACTGCTGTGTGGACTGGGACTGCTGTGTCCCAGTATAAACTCCCGACATAAGAACAGGCAAGAAGTAAACATGATAGAATGGACACCCTGCACACTCCATCCAGTGTCAACAAACTATCCTTATTATCCAACTGGCATACTTGTGTTGAAATCATGCTGTTTTCAAGTCTTCTCCTGCCATGCGAACGGGAAGGCCTACGAGAGCTAGAAGGTAAATTGTCTTGATAAACTCTCTTATGTCAGATGGTGTACAGCTCAAGAGGATTATCAGTAGGCTATAATAGCTTCAGAATAGCTCCTGTCCAGGTTCTGTATTTTGTGCTAACTCTGACCTCTGCTGGTCATTATATGTATCACATTCCCTTTCAATAGAAATGTTAGGGTCTGAAAGACCTACTAAACCGATATATAGAGTCAACACAATACTCATAATGGTAATAATAACAATATACTTTATGACTATGGACTGCCATGTCTTCTGGGCATTAAAAACATGTTAAATTGTGCACAGCAAAGAAGAAATAACTAGCAAAGGCCAAATGATTGAATTAGTGGATAGAAATCAGTTATTTGTAGTTTTAAGGAGAGATGTTGATTAGTTAGTACACTACAGGACCAAAAGTATGTGGACACTTGATCGTCTAACATCTCATTCCAAAATCATGGTCATTAATATGGAGTTGGTCCCCCCTTTGCTGCTATAACTCCCGAGTGGCGCAGCAGTCTAACACACTGCAACTCAGTGCTAGAGGTGTCACTACAGACCCTGGTTTGATTCCAGGCTGTATCACAACTGGCTGTGATTGTGAGTCCCATAGAGTGGTGCACAATTGACCCAGTGTGGTTAGGGTTTGGCCGTGGTAGGCTGTCATTGTAAATAAGAATTTGTTTTTAACTGACTTGCCAAGTTAAATAAAGGTTAAATAAAAATATAATAGCCTCCACTATTCTGGGAAGGTTTCCACTAGATGTTGGAACATTGCTGCTGGGACTTGCTTCCATTCAGCCACAAGAGCATTACTGAGGTTGGGCGATTAGGCCTGGCTCGCAGTTGGCGTTCCAATTCATCCCAAAGGTGTTTGATGGGGTTGAGGTCATGGCTCTGTGCAGGCCAGTCTAGTTTTTCCACACCGATCTTGACTAATCATTTCTGTATGAACCTCGCTTTGTGCACAGGGATATTGTCATGCTGAAACAGGAAAGGGCCTTCCCCAAACTGTTGCCACAAAGTTGGAAGCACAGAATCGTCTAGAATGTAATTGTATGCTGTAGCATTAAGATTGCCCTTCACTTGAACTAAGGGGCCTAGCCCGAGCATGAAAAACAGCCCCAAACCATTATTCCTCCACCACCAAACTTTACAGTTGGCACTATGCATTGTGGCAGGTAGCGTTCTCCTGGCATCCTCCTAACCCAGATTCGTCCGTCGGACTGCCAGATGGTAAAGCGTGATTCATCACTCCAGAGAATGCTTTTCCACTGCTCCAGAGTCCAATGGCGGCGAGCTTTACACCACTCCAGCCGACACTTGGCATTACACATGGTGATTTTAGGCTTGTGTGAGGCTGCTCAGGCCATGGAAACCCATTTCATGAAGCTCCCGACGAACAGTTATTGTTCTGACGTTGCTTCAAGGTGCAGTTTGGAACTCGGTAGTGTGTTGCAACCGAGGACAGACGGTTTTTACATGCCACGCGCCTCAGCACTCGGCCCGCCCATTCTGTGAGCTTGTGTGGCCTACCACATCGCGGCTGAGCCGTTGTTGCTCCTAGATGTTTCCACTTCACAATATCAGCACTTACAGTTGACCGGGGAAGCTCTAGCAGGGCAGAAATGTGACAAACTGACTTGTTGGAATGGTGGCATCCTATGACAGTGCCATATTGATAGTTACAGAGTGCTTCAGTACAGGCCATTCTACTGTCAATGTTTGTATATGGAGATTGCATGGCTGGGTGCTCGATTTTATACACCTGACAGCAATGGGTGTGGCTGAAATAGCCGAATCTACTAATATGAAGGGTATCCACATACTTTTAGTGTATAGATTAAGGAAGCCTGATCGGTCCGCTAACAAACAGATTTTACTCAATGAAAAACTCTGCTTCCTTCCCCTGGTGTTGCTTACCATCCTACCACAAATATCAAAAAGGCAAAGGATATCATTGGTGATGCTTAAAGGCATGTGGAATTCCCAGCCAGACCCAGTTCTACAGTATTTATTCAGGACAGCAAAAGTTTGTCTTGTTGTAATCCCCATACTAATTTGAGATGCTGGTGTTATCTCTTCGGTCCTCTGTCTCTCTTTCCCTCTATAATGATCATTAGCATAGACATCTGCAATTAAAGTTTGAGCAAACAGTCAAACATGAAAATAATACAATCAAACAAAGCCTAATTGGGGTAGGCTACGTGTGCCATACTCTCCCAAAAAATGAATTTCAACACATACCAAACTCTAACCTTCCTTTAATGCTGGATCATGGAGACTAATGGCATGGTTGAGCTAGTACCAGGGCCGGTTCCAGGCATAAGCGACATGTGGTTGCTTAGGGCCCCCACGACCAAATATATATTTTTAAATCAGGAACTCAGTCGGGGTCTCAATTTACTTTTGAGAGTAACAATAGTAGAAAACACCAGGTGAAATGTCAAAATTTGGTTGTGCATCATTACTTTTTCTCTTGTTATGTCTCTCACTGACAGTCAATCAATTAGCCATGCCAGCTAACAATTGTTAGTTAGTCTAGCCAGCTATCTAAACTTGTAGTTATCATGACTAAATACTGACCGGGCACGTGTGCAGGGACCCTGACCTCCAGGGGGCCCCCATTGATTTTGTTAGTCATTCTCACTCAGACCATATTAACATGGCATGTCATTACAAAATGTGTAGAATTACAGGAAATTCGCTTTGAAACTGCAAAAATCTCTCTCCACCCCATGGCAAAATATGTAGAATAGCAGAAAACGTGCTTTAAAACTGCAACATTTTCTCGAAGTCCCATGGCAAAATATGTAGAACGACAGAAAATGAACTTTAATAAGTACAATTTTCTCTTCACTGTAAGAGGGGGGCCCTATATTATTTTGCTGCAAGGTGGCAAACTATTAAGTGCAGTACTTTGGACCAGGGCCCGATAGGCGACAGGTAGCCTAGCGGTTAGGAGCGTCGGTCCAGTAACCGAAAAGTTGCTTGTTGGAATTCCTGAACCGACTAAGTGAATAATCTGTCAATGTGCCATTGAGTAAGGCACGTAACCCTAATTGCTGTGCTGAACAATGGGCAGTTCAATACCTCTGTCAAATAAATCTGTTATGTGTGTATTTGATCTGGATAAGAGCGTCTGCTAGAGCCGCCCCTGGCTAGTACTATAATAATGAGGTATGTTCTCTGACACCAACCAGAGGTTGCCCATATAGAATATTATAGGGAACATGTAAAGCTGTGATGGTACAGCAGCATTCTGAATTGATGTGAGGTCAAATGATATGCCTTAAATCTCTCCTGTTTATAGCCAGTTTCCACTCCAGAAAGAACCAAATGCTGTCAGCCTTTGGTTATGCACTCAATCATTAGGTAACAACAACAACAACAACATAATTGATTACACACATTCTAGTTTAGAAAACAGAGAATCAAAAACAAACAAACATCACAGTAATAAAACCACCATGTAATAATAGTATCATTTAGGAATGATTAAATCAGACATTAAAGATGTAGACACCATGATTGCAGGTTTCCATTTACCACGTGGTCCCCAGGATGCGAAAATTGTTTTACTTCACCATGTCCTCTCCTTTTCCTCAACAGCAGCCCTATTTCTACCTATATAGTGTTTGTGCGCACGGGCCCAATGAAGTCTAAATCTGATTTCGGACAGAAAGATGATACAAATTGACTTTGTCCATAAAGACTGCCTTATTTGTCACAATGAGTCTATTATTTCACATTGTCACCATCAACAGTCAGCAGTGTGACCAGGAACCATGAAGGTTACAAAGGATATTATAAACTGGGTAGTTTGAGCCCTGAATGCTGATTGGCTGATAGCCGTGGTACATCAGAACATATACCATATACCATATTGTCCATATACCACACCTCCACGGGCCTTATTACTTAAGTAATATAGTCAACCATAGTTGAAAGAACATCCATGATTTCTTTCAATCACACTATATATGTGTGTGTGTGTGTGTGTGTGTTCGTGTGTTAAAAAAAATGTCTGTGATTCATATAATGAGAGACAGAAAGTGCTGGATTAGTTACAATGATCAGTTATGCCTTACAATGCCAACCACATTTTTTTAAATTAAGATATTTCCACTTCTGTGCATATCGGTGAAAAAAATAGAAAAAAAGGAGTTGAGGGGGACTATTCCTTCGGCACAAAACTTTCTTACTCACTCACTCACTCACTCACTCACTCACTCACTCACGGGCATTGGTCAAGAGGTAAAAAATGTCAGTCAGTTCTTGAAGATCCCACCACCATATTTTCCTGTTCTGTCAGAAGCACCCCAAATTCAACCCAATACTGTTACTCTACTCATGGGGTGAGAGGAGAGGGCAGGACAGTCCTAACAGCATCCTCCCCCAGTCTGCCTCACTGGGGTGCTATCAATCTTCAGGTTGTGCTTCTCTCCTCCTGCCGTGGCCCCGGGCCCCATGCGCTTCTTAATCTCAGCAGCCATGGTCATGAAGGATTGCTCCACGTTAGTTGCGTCCTTCGCACTGGTCTCCAGGAAGGGGATGGATAGGGAGTCAGCAAATTCCTGTTTGAGGAGAGAGACAGGTCAATCACCAGTCTGACTGCAGTAGTAGGGTGCTTCCATTGCAAGTAATTCAGTGTGTCCCAAGGGTTGATAATGGAGCATGTCGACCAGGGCATAAAATGAACACCCGTCAAATGCAGGTAGATTTAGGTATTGGCGGGTAAGAATGTCTATTTCCCCAGCCATGCTGGCGAGTGGTCAATTTGCAGGGTTCTGCAATGCGAGTGTTACATTCACAAATAAAAAAGTGTGAAAAGTCAAGTATGAAAAATGCCCGCAGTAGCTGTTTTCAAAGTATTTCTGCATTTTGTTTTATAGCTGCTAATCGGGAAAATAAATAAGAATCCTATACCCCTCACGCAGCAACATTGCCTTGCAGGGGAGCTGTGCGCACACTGAGTGAAGTGCTGATAGATTCATTTTGAGGCGCTGTGCACAGGCATAAAAGCTGGTGTAATTTACCCCAAAAAATCTACAAAGTGAGACTTAGTCCTCAAGCTTGTTTGTTTTTCAATGTTAGTTTGATTCTGCTGCTTCAACTGATAGCGAAGACACGCTCTAGTCAGATCCAAAATCTCACAGACACACGACTCTACTCAAGTGGCCCTGTTACCACGGTAAAGTCCCGCCCTTAAAGGTGCAGATAAAAATTTAATCTGATATTTTGATTTAAAAGACTCACGTCACAAAAAATGAAATGAAATTTAGCAATATACCACATCACTTCTTACATTTCTTGTTTTAGAAACATTACAAAGCATGGTGATCTGTTTTTTTGTGTGTTTATGGCCCCCAAAAAATTGACTGGTGAAACAATTTGAGTGGCTGGTATATTTTTTTCATTTTCCGTGCCACAGTGGCAAAAAATACATTTTAGGCCCTGATGTAAACTACAACAAACTAAGGCTACAGAGTATAATACACCCAAATACTGTGATTAATCTGTATGAGAGTCCACGTTTTTTGAGGACTCACCTTGGCTGTCGTGTAGTCTACTACCTTCTTGGTGGTGAGGTCACACTTGTTACCCACCAGCAACTTGTTGACATTCTCGCTGGCATAGCGGCCAATCTCCTGCAGCCACTGCTTTATATTGTTGTAAGACTCCTAGAAAGAGAAAATACCTCAGTTACGTGTTGTCAATAAATGCAGGTTGACTCATAGATGTTAATTCATCTTCTTTGTGGAGGGGCGTCACTAACGTGATCTGTTACATCATAGACAACGATGATACCATGGGCTCCTCTGTAATAGCTGGAGGTGATGGTGCGAAACCGCTCCTGACCAGCAGTGTCCCACTAAAGACAATAAAAATATATATATGTTAGTTAACACACTACATGGTTGAAAGCATGTACTGCAATTAAACTTCCCAGGACAGCTGCCAGAGCTGCTGACTCAACTCACAATCTGTAGTTTGATGGTCCTGCCATCCAATTCAATAGTTCGGATTTTGAAGTCCACGCCGATGGTGCTTATGAAACTTTCCGTGTAGGTGTCATCCTGAAATGCATAACAAAAAATTAAAAACACATAGCTTTAATCAATAAATGGACACACATTATCCATCCAAACGTTGATGTAAAGCTGAACACTGATCAAAATGCCAGTAACACTGAACACTGATAGTTCTTACCGCAAATCGAAGCAGGAGGCAAGACTTGCCTACCCCTGAATCACCAATCAGAAGCAGCTTGAACAGGTAGTCACTAGGGGGAAACCAGGTTAGGGAACATTAAATAACAGACTAACAAATCGATTCTATCAAGCCCCCAGCATTGACTTTCATCTGGGTCTCTGGGGAGTTAGGCTAAGTTCATATGCAATGCTGTCATTTCCATCTGAAATTAGCTATGTTATTATAGCTACAGTTGCAAGGGTGTGCAAAGAAATGTCAAAGAGGAAAATGTAAATTATAAACTTGGTGGGTTGAACCCTGAATGCTGATTGGCTGACAGCCGTGGTATGTCAGACCTTATCCAACGGGTGGGTCTAATCCTGAATGCTGATTGGTTAAAAGAGCATTGCAGCCGGTGTCTATTCCACAAGTTACTACCAGCTAAATCTATGAGGTTAAAATGCCTATTTACTCTGTTCCATCTGACTGCGCAATCCACTGTATCATCAGCCCAGGCAGGGAAGTTATAAACTTGATCTACACCATAAAAAGCATCTAGACATTATCTCACACTTCTTTTAGACTAACATTTAGTTTTCAACAGCTGAGATTTGTATAAACCTTGCTGTCAGTCTCTCTGACATTTACAACATTGTTTCAATATTCAAAATCGATCTCCAACTGTCCCACAGTACTGAACCTGTAGGGGTCGGGAGTCGGGACGAGAGAGGCAGGCAGCATTTCTCAGCCAGTCAAAATCATGAATCAGCTGGCATAATTTTTATGGATATATACAAAGTAATGTCAATTGAAACAAGGTCAATCGAAACGAAGTGCAGTTAGTTTGCAGTGTTTCCAGCTTCAGTTTGAGGTGATTGTGTTAGCTGTGTTATTGGCTAG
The DNA here is from genome assembly GCF_901001165.1 of Salmo trutta. Classification (NCBI taxonomy): domain Eukaryota; kingdom Metazoa; phylum Chordata; class Actinopteri; order Salmoniformes; family Salmonidae; genus Salmo; species Salmo trutta. Next base: position 83,537,816 of record NC_042968.1, on the reverse strand, counting down.
CTCCTCTGAACAACAGTGTCCTAACGAGAGAGCACATTTTCTATGCCAGGCGAAATTGTGCCTCATTAGCTCATTGTTATAGATGTATCCAAATAAATGTCACTAGAAAACAGCTTAAACAAATGCAGCTACTGTTGTTATTCTGTCTGCACTGTTTGACGTGACTAAGTTAGCAGTAGTTGTCTAGATAGCAAGGGATAAGAACGTTGCCAGCCAATACGGCAATGTAACATTTAGAATGAACGACTGGGTCGCGTCCATAGATACAGAATAAAAAGACTGAACGACTGGGTCGCAGCTCTGGCAACCGAACCAATAGAACGAACGACCAGCCGGCTTGGTAACAACCCTAGATTTGTTTCAGGACTACACCTTGTGGAAGGATGAAATAGTATGAATAAATTCATCAAATGAACATCAATCATTATTTGAATATGTTGGAAACCCCTTGTATAAAAGTGATAATACCCTCGAAGCTGGGGTTTGGAGGATATATTGGTCCCATCACCGGCTTCGAGGGCATTATCACTTAATTATAAACTGGGTGTTAGAGCCCTGAATGCTGATTGGCTGACAGCCGTGGTATATCAGACCGTATACCACTGGAATGACAAAATATTTATTTTTACTCTTCTAATCATATTGATAACCAGTTTATAATAGCAATTCGTCGTGCCTAAGAACAGCCCTTAGCCATGGGGGCTATATTGGCCATATACCACACCCCCTCGTGTCTTATTGCTTAAGTATACCACGGGTATGACAAAACATTTATTTTTACTGCTCTAATTGCATTGGTAACCTGAGTGGCGCAGCGGACTAAGGTACTGCATCTCAGTGCAAGAGTCTTCACTACAGACCCTGGTTCGATTCCAGGCTGTATCACATCCGGCCGTGATTGGAAGTCCCATAGGGCGGCGCACAATTGGCCCAGCACCATCTGCATTTTGCCTGGGTAAGCAATCACTGTAAATAAGAATTTGTTCTTAACTGACTTGCCTAGTTGAATAAAGGTTAAATAAAAAAAACGAATAATAATAAAATAGCAATAAGGCACCTCGCAGGTTTGTGATATATGGCCAATATACCACGATGCAAAGTGGAGTGCCTGGATACCTTACATGCTGACCAGACCGGTCACATCGCAAAATACATTTTGAAATCCATGTTATTCAAATATTGGCCAATGAGTGTCTGTGTTGCCAAGGGCTAAAATAGAAGTCATTCCTATTTCTGATGCAGATCACGCTGCAAGTCCTGCCTCTCCCATCGCCTCATTGGTTTATAGAAGCAGGTACCCATGTGCCATCTCCTCATTGGTTATACCCACGTGGGCGATTGAAAGACGAACTGTTTTGCCGGTTGTCTGGTAATACTATGAAAGTGTAGATGCCAATCACCATATAAATTCAAAGATGAAAAAGCCTGGAATGAGGAGAGATGACTAGAAATGATTCGGTTGGCCGTTTTATGTGTAGATTAATTGTCGGAGAAGAGGACCTTGTGCATTTCAGGTAAAATAACTCAATGTTTATATCCCAGGACAAATTTGCTAGCAACAGCAAGCTAGCTAAATATGACAAATTAGCTAGGAAGTGCAAGCTAACTAGCTAAATTGCCATACATGTTTAATGCTTTTCGACCTGTCCCCAAATTAATGTAATTGGTTCAGAGTTTGTTTTGATATTTTAACCTGCGTGTCGTGATCGCGTTTGGTGTAGGGGGACAAAATACATTTATGCACGATAGCGCACCCGGTTTGGGTTCCGTGTTAGCCGTGGTTTATTGGCCATATATACACACACCTCCTCGGGCATTATTGCTTAAATATAGAACGTAGCAAGAGACGCATAGTTCATCCAAGTAACTAGATCAACAATCTTATACATTGTTTTGTCAGCATAGCTTTTGCTATGATCATGACATTGTACCAAAACAACCCGATGTGATGGCAGATGTTCGGCACAAAACAGAGCGAGCTAGTACGTAAACAAAAGATGACGCAGCGATTTGTGATTTAACGTCAACAAGCAAACAGTAGCTAGTTAGCTAGCTACATTTGTATTCACTCAGAAACAAATATTTTTTTGTGTGCAGTTAGCTACTGTAACTAGCTATGTATTTAAGGTCTCTTGTTTTACTTGTGTATTTTGTTTTGCGGTAGACGTGTTTGATGTACTGTAGTGATGTAAATTGTTGATAATTTGTATAACGAATATTTGTACCTGATATTTGTAATTTGTACTTGGTATAAAACATACAAAAAATGCTTGTTACATCATCCGGTGTTATTAGATATGGAGCTAACAAAAACAACACCTAAACATCACCAACTTTACTCACTATTCAGGATTCATGGTGTCCGAAATCTGTGTTTTGGCCCTTGTCTGGGTCACACACTCATCTTCTTGGTAGCTAGCTGCGTTGCTATCGTAGTAGGAAAGAAGACTTGTTGTTGTAGCTAGCTAACGTTATTGTACAGTAAATAGCTTAGCTAACGTTAGCTTACCAAACAACGTTTGGCAAATGGTTCTGCAATTTCACGAGCCAAAATGTTTTGTATAGCTTGTTGGTTAGGTAAGTAACTTAAGTGTTCGGTGACTAACCAATTTAGCGAGAATTAGTGTTGCTAGGTAAACATAGCTTTGTTTACCTTGTTGTTCTCGCTTTACTTGTTGCTTACTTGTCATCATCCCTAGCCTTTTGCGCATGTGTCAGTGAGTGATGACGTTAAATCGTTTTCCTACACAGATTGGAAATGTAGTTTAGCCAAAGCCCTTCTGAACGTCCTTCTTTTCCCCATCGCAGTTACGCCAAAACCACGCCCCGTTATTCAGAGGGGCGTTCTAAAACGCTTTGCTGCCTACCGCGCTCTCCAAGTCCGGAAGTGAATATCACGTACCGCGAAATTTCAGTCACTGATTAATAATATTTGCCCATGTTTCAAGATTGAAAAATATAATAACATAATGTCGTGGACCGAGCTAACCATTAACGCTCAAAGACAGGTTCAATGACTGTAGCATAGCGTATTCGACTGAATGATTAGCTAATAAATATTTGAAAAAATTATGAATAAGCATATGATTTGACCTGATAATAGACTACTAATGATAATATATCAATTTAAAATACCGAGCTAGTAACGTTAAGTAGCCTAGGTTAACTTAGCTTACCTTCAATTGAGGGAATTCAGCAGAGTTCTCAGAGACATTTTTACAACTCATTGAAACTCTGAAAATAAATACATGGGCAAATATTATCAAACATGATGATAATAATAGGCCTGCTTTACGGTAGGCAGCTAATTGTCCAATTACACTTTCCATCCTTAGGTCACTGTCTCTGCGCTGATTGCCTGTGAGTGAGACAACGCTAGCTAGCCAATGGGAGCGTAGTAGAACGTCTCTCTGAATAACGGGGCGTGGTTTTGGCGTAACTGCGTTGGGGAAAAAATAAATACGCGGTTCACGTCAGCAGGGCTCAACTATGGCCTGTATCAGTACACTGGCACAATACACATTTTCTGAAACACCAAAGGAGGCTTATTTATTCATCATGCACAAACAAAATAAATAATAGTGCAAGATCAAGATAATAGATATATTCAGAACACAATGACATCCACGAAAAAGTGAAGAAGTACCACATAATATAATATGACAACAAATTAGAGAAAATATTTTCAAACAAATTCTTAAACTGTATTATGTATCATTCACGGGTTTAAACAAAACATATTGCATATCCTTTTTAAAAAGAGGCTTGGACAAAGTAATGCTTTATTGTCACATCATTACATTTTCAGATCTACCCCCCTCAAAAAAGTGTGTCACATGCTTCGTAAAAAAAAGAAGTGTAGACTAACAGTTACTTAAGGGCCCTTTCCAACAATGCAGAAAACAAAACAAAAATTGAAATAGTTGAAAAAAATAGAAGAAAATAGTAATAATATTAATAACACAAGGAATAATAGTAATCATCATCTATGACAATAGCACATAACATCTAACAAGCCATTGGTAAATGTTGACTCTATTAATACTAGACAGTTTGACACAGAATAAAGGTCTTTGCTAAATTAAAAAAACATTGAAAGAACTGCAGTGCCAGGTAATTCATTTTATTTAACTAGGCAAGTCTTAAGAACAAATTCTTATTTACAATGACGGCCTACCCCTGCCAAACCCTAACTCGGACAACACTGGGCCGATTGTGTGCCACCCAATCACAGCCAGTTGTGACACAGCCTGGAATCAAACCAGGGTCTGTAGTGACACCTTTAGCACTGAGATGCTGTGCCTTAGACCACTGCGCCACTTGGGAGACTCAGAATAATAGAGGGACATACAGTATTAATTACAGGATGGTATGTATGTTTTACAAGTAGGCTTACTAGCTTCTGTCTATAACTACAGTTTCACCTTTATTCACTATTCTCTTTTTCTTTCATTTCTGGTTAGATCTGACTGTTCATGCCACTTGTAATATGACACACCTAACCCAAACATTTCTCATGCACATGTCCAATCCATAAATAAAAGAAAGATTGATAAAACACAACTACAAGTCATCACCAGAAGTCATCAAGACGTGATACTCTCATAAACTTGAGTCTTTCATCAAACATCTGGGTCCAAAGTAAAACACAGAGCTGATGTTACCAAACCCTCCTGTATACACAGAGGCCTGATGTTACCAAACCCTCCTGTATACACAGAGGCCTGATGTTACCAAACCCTCCTGTATACACAGAGGCCTGATGTTACCAAACCCTCCTGTATACACAGAGGCCTGATGTTACCAAACCCTCCTGTATACACAGAGGCCTGATGTTACCAAACCCTCCTGTATACACAGAGGCCTGATGTTACCAAACCCTCCTGTATACACAGAGGCCTGATGTTACCAAACCCTCCTGTATACACAGAGGCCTGATGTTACCAAACCCTCCTGTATACACAGAGGCCTGATGTTACCAAACCCTCCTGTATACACAGAGGCCTGATGTTACCAAACCCTCCTGTATACACAGAGGCCTGATGTACCAAACCCTCCTGTATACAAAGAGCTGATGTTACCAAACCCTCCTGTATACACAGAGGCCTGACGTTACCAAACCCTCCTGTATACACAGAGGCCTGACGTTACCAAACCCTCCTGTATACACAGAGGCCTGATGTTACCAAACCCTCCTGTATACACAGAGGCCTGATGTTACCAAACCCTCCTGTATACACAGAGGCCTGATGTTACCAAACCCTCCTATATACACAGAGGCCTGATTATTTTGTGTCTAAACACCAGACCTTTCATTTCATAGCCAGTTCCACCAAAGCATTCAGGCAAAGTTACCTTATATTGTTGATGAGATCAGTGAGATGTTTATAGATGTAAAAGTAGACATTATGGCCTATACGTCTGAACCTCATAGCTTAATGGCGGTCTAAAAGTATACAACACATCTGTTTGTACAGTGGGCTTTCTGTCTATTGAATGACAGAGTAAGGCACATTAACAGACTGAATTGGAAAGGTCCTCGTTTCTCAATCAAAAGTACTCCATGGATGGGTGACCTTCCCAGAGTCTCTTACCTCAAAGTACAGAGGGATTTATTTCTTCAAGTATCTCCAAAAGGGAAGGCACACATCCCCAGCACCCCCGGGGGTATAATTGTTTATTAACGATCAGTCCCAAAATCCCAGTTAAGGATTTGTTGCTGTGGTGACCTGTTTGTCTAGGAGTGTTTCATATTGTAGGTTGCTGAGTGACAGAGCTTGGTTTGAAGCAGGGATTGAGGAGGTTTAGTTCTAGATGGGTTGGTCCCTTCTCTCACTGTAGCACACACTTGTCTTTGTTGCTGAAGTTCCTGCGTCTGAGCTCCAGCCCCCGCTCCAAACGCTCATCCTCCTCAACGGCACTGAGGACACACAAACACACACATAAACAACCACACAGTACTGCATCGTTTAAAACGTGTACAATATGTGTGCTTATGTGTGTGCATGCTTAGTGTGTCACACTGCATAAGCATGGCTGTATAACAAACAGATGGGCTAGACTCACCCTCTCTCCTTGGCGTCCAAGTCCCTGACCAGCTCGTCCCGCTGGTTGACCAGAGAGACCAGTTCCTGCAGTAGGAGCTCCTCCCGGTGCTGCTGGGCCTTAGTCTTCTGCCACTCTGAAGAGAGGGGGGATGAGGCAAGATAGAAAAGTTGTGGTCATACGCACGTCTTTAAAAATGGAGTATTATAACAGAAAAGCCCACACACTGAATATGACAACGTTTCAAACCACAAGGATCTTCTTCAGGTCAGATCTGGATCAAAACATTGTCAATAAAGGTGGTAATTTGGAGCATATTCAGTGAGTGGGCCTTTCTGCTGTTTTCAGGGATGAGAGACGATATCATAGTCATTATATATACACACACAACTGCTATAGGTCTACAGTAGTCTCACTGGTTGTGTTCAATATAAACAAGGTTGTGTTTATGCATTGGACTCACTAACCTTCATTGGCCATCATGGCTCTAAGTTCTCTATTCAGTAGCTCAAATCGTTTCTCCAAGTCCTGCTCCTCCTGCCTGTTAAATACAATGCATTCAATTAGCTGCCGTCTGCTGGGCACACACACAGAACATAATATGGCGCATTTCAGTTCAAACCATTTCCTAGTAATATAATCATGTTCCGTATTCTTAAGAATAATAGATGTGTGAGTGGTGTGTTATGTCTTACAGCAGCTCCAGATGATCCTGTCTCCTGATCAGGGCGTTCTTCTTGTTGACCAGAGTGAACCACTCCTGGATCAGCTTCTCTTCCTCGTCACGGTCGCTACCTGGAGCAAGGACACAACACATGGCACCTCAGAGGTTAGACCCTGTTATATTTACTGAGAAAAGTAACCACAGGAATCTGTGGCCTTTGATAAGCACACGTAGAAGTAAGCTTGACACTGTTCCTGTTAGCTTCACAGCCACTTTTTATATTGTTCTGTTTCTCACTTGATTCCATCAGTCTTCTGAGTCTCCTCTCCACGATGCCTGCTCGGTTGTCGATGTGCTTCTGTTCAGTCTCCAGGGCTTGCAGCTCACTCAGCACATACTGACTGCTGTCCTGCAGACGCTGACCATGAAGATACAGCGACACACATTGCCAAAACGGACATGCAAGGACAGAAGCACAGATGAACATAGAGACGACAAAGAGAAAACGGTCAGGAGATTAGAGGGAGAAACAGGAATAAAGGCGAAGAGAAATCCATGTTGACTCCAATGCTTCCCACAGTGTCAAATTGTCTCGATGTCCAGGGTGGTGGACCATTCTTGATACACATGGGAAATAGTTGAGTGTGAAAGACCCAGCAGCATTGCAGTTCTTGACACACTCAAACCGGTGCGCCTGGCACCTACTACCATACCCCGTTCAAAGGCACTTAAATATTTTGTCTTGCCCATTCACTCTCTGAATGGCACACATAGACAGTCCATTTCTCAATTGTTTCAAGGCTTAAAAATCCTTCTTTAACCTGTCTCCTCCCCTTTATTGATTGAAGTTGATTTAACAAGTGACATCAATAAGGGATCATAGCATTCACCTGGATTCATCTGGTCAGTCTACATCATGGAAAGAGCAGGTGTTCATAATGTTTTGTAGACTCAGTGTATATGAAACACAGAAAATCACATTTTTGACTGTACTGGGCCTTTAAGCTAAACAGAGAGAGAGAAGGTGGCCTAAACCAAAAAAGAAAAACAAATATAAACAGTCAAGTAGATAATAATGTGAGGTCAAGGAAAAGGTTTGAACTGACCAAAGTATCCTCCTCCTGGCTTGGGACACTGGACTCCTGGACTGGGCTCCTAGATTCTACACACAGACCAAACAGCGAGACTGCATATTAGTATATTTACAACAACAAACGAAAAAACTCAGAGAATGCAGCCTTTCATATCATGCTTTACGCATTGTCCTTTTCTGTTGTCTGCTCATTCAGCTCAGGTAAAAATCTCCTTGTAAACCTCCTACCGGATTCTGAGGAGACGTTCTTCACTTCTCTGTCTGATACACTTTCAGCTGACTGGACAGGAGACACAAACACAATAGACATGATAGGTAAAGAGAAACATGGCCTGGTTTAAATAGCAAAACATTAACACATTAATAGAATATCAATCTCTGTTCAAATACAGAAAACAGTTTTAAAAGCTGGGAAAGTATTCAGCATGTACCTCTATGCTCTTAGATGTGCTACTCTGCTGCTCCACCACATCCCCTTCATCCATGGACTCACTCTTCAGCCGCAAGCGCCTTTTCTTCACCAGGTCGGCGTCTCTTACGTGACCAAATCCTGATTTGGCTGCAGAGGTGTGTGACCTGGGTGGAGGCACAGGGGTCTGTGTCTCTCCCGTTCCCCCATGCAGATCCCCAGCTCCGCTTCCCTTCTCTTCCACTTTTGTCACCCGTTTAGTCCGAGGGGGTGGCACTAGGCTCCAATTGGGCTTAGAGGCCTGTTCTGTAGCACTGTCCTCCAGGGAGATGCTACCTTCCTGTAACTTGCGGGCACAGAAGCGAGCAGCAGCATCCACATCAGAACCTTCACTGGGCTCAGTCACTGCATAGCTGGACTGGCTGCTGTTGTGCTCTATCTGAAGAACACTCAGTTCCTGCCCCGTAAAGTGGGTGCGGATCTGACTCAGGTAAGTCATGACGATCAGGCGGTCTGGCACAGAGAGCAGCACCATGTCTGAGGGCTCCAGCAGTCGGGAGATGCCCAGCGCAGCGAAGCCATCAAAGGCCTGTGGGAGAGGGAATAGTCAGGACAAAAAACAACGACTTCTGTGTTCCTTATAGACATTATGTATAATTAAGTAAATATTTCATCGATACGCTCATTGACGTTTTCACCTTCTTGTTGTTTAACTTGATATCGTTGGGTTCCAGTGCCTCAAAAGCTCTAAGAAAAATACCAGTAGTTAATAGAAGGACGGAGAGGACATTTTCTACTATTTTGTGAGAACTTCTGCCCTATTTCCTGTAAGGAGATGGAATAATTCTACCTCTCCTACATTCAGCTGTATGGGTGGGTTTAAAGTACCTGTGTGGACTACTAATAAAGTTGCTAGACTTTTCACATTCAGACTAGGATCGAATATTGTGGATGATTTATCTGATAAGTAATTAAGTGCTTACATCTTGTCAGGATAGAAGTGGTGTAGGATGGAACAGAAAGCCAGACCATTGCGCCAGGAGGTGTTAAAATTAGTGACCTTCACTCCCTTATAACCCTTTGTAACCTCCTGGCACCACTCCAGTAAAGACTTGCTGGAGGACACAAGACCAGGACTGGGCAGAGGACCAGGCATCTGAGCAGGGTGTGAAGGAGAGAGGAAGAGGGAGAGAGACCTGTTATAGATGACATTCTTATTAACATATTCAGTGTTCATCTGTGTTTTAAATATAATTAACTGTTTATATTCACATGTAAAAAATGAATATGAAAATCAAATGTACCTCCTGGCTGAGGACGAACACATCCTTCCCATGGGCTTCGTCCTTGTCCGCCGCAGTGGGAGTGGAGGCCTCTGGGGCAACTTCCTGAAAGACCACAGGAAAGGGAAGGAGTTTCTTCTTGCTGCGTCGAGGAGGAACAACCATATCTGACGCTTGACCATAAGGGACCTCCTTATCTGCTGGGGTCTGTCCATTGGACTGTGGCTCTTCACTGCCTGAGTTACCCTGGATGTGACCCTGGATGTTACCCTGAGTTGTGGTGTCTGGTGAGGATGGCTGAGAAGCTTTCTTAGAGCATCTCGTTGGGACAGCCAGGTCACTGGACTTCTGTCTCCCCTCAGCCGTCTCAGATCTATAGAGACAGAAATAAGAGAAATAAGACGACGGGACAGCAAAGTCAAGTTTCAGTTATACACTCCAAAAGTATTGGGAAAGAGAAACATTTTTGTTGTTGTTTTGGCTCTGTACTTCAGCAGTATGGATTTGAAATGACGCACAAATATCATACCCCCCCAAAAATGCTAACCTCCCCTGTTAATGGTACTGATGAGAGGTTAACATGTCTTGGGGGTATGATATAAAATGCTAACCTCCCCTGTTAATGGTACTGATGAGAGGTTAACATGTCTTGGGGGTATGATATAAAATGCTAACCTCCCCTGTTATTGGTAATGGTGAGAGGTTAACATGTCTTGGGGGTATGATATACAATGCTAACCTCCCCTGTTAATGGTAATGGTGAGAGGTTAACATGTCTTGGGGGTATGATATAAAATGCTAACCTCCCCTGTTATTGGTAATGGTGAGAGGTTAACATGTCTTGGGGGTATGATATAAAATGCTAACCTCCCCTGTTATTGGTAATGGTGAGAGGTTAACATGTCTTGGGGGTATGATATAAAATGCTAACCTCCCCTGTTATTGGTAATGGTGAGAGGTTAACATGTCTTGGGGGTATGACATTTGTGCGTCTATAACTTTCTCACTCATTATTATTCACAATTCATTCAGGATTATCCATAATCATGGTAGCATCCAGATTAATGTAGTGTTTAGAAGCATATTCTATTCTTATCTACAATAAAAGTGACTCCAAAAGGACACAATACATTATTTACCATTTATTTCTATTGGGCACAAAATCATCTGAAACACAACCAAAACCAAAAGCATCCAACTAATTTGTAGAGTCACAAGCTTTATGTAATCATTGCGTGCTATGAATATGGGACCAAAAACCTAACGTTTTACTACTTTAATACACATAAGTGAATTTGTCCCAATACTGTCCAAAAAGTGCTTTAATTTCTAAACGGTTCACCCGATATGGATGAAAAACCCCTGACTGTCTGCACAGTGATTGTATAATTTACAACGTAAAGTGCTGGTGCACAGAGCAAAAACAACAACAGAATTGGAGCTTACTGAATATCCTGCAAAACAAACAAAAACTGTTTAAAGTTAAGCACGGATTAATGTGAATATTATTTAACTGTGCAAGTAGTTACAAGAGCCAAATGACATGATCTGATTAACTTCAAATTGTTCTGCCAACTTACTGTTTATCTACTAATGTATCTACAGTGCATAGAGTGGTATCCTGTTCTATCTCAAGGCCCTTCTCTTCCTCCTCAACCCCTGATTCAGTCACATTCTTTGAGACTGTCTCCGCTAATTCAGTCAATAACAAGCACTCCTCTTGGGCAGTGACACAGAGAAAGGTAGAGATCGGGCCATAGTCAATTTCAAGTCCTCTGTCAACAGGTACCCCATCTGTCCCTGTTTCTGTCCTCTGTATACTTTCCTCACCCTACATTGGTTGCTTTGAACGGACTGTCAAGTTCACAGTGGAGTCTGATGTCATACTCTCAGTGGTTGCCACCAGGTCCTCCAGGACCTGTCCCTGACTAGCGTCAGTAATAGTCTCTGATGGGTTACTATTTGATGAGGAGGTGGCTATAGTCGAGGGCTCACAAATGATTTCCTGCTGACCTTTCCTTCCATCTAGGTCTAGGTGGTTTGACTCAGGCCTGTCTAGACTGACTTCCTGGGGGATCACTGGTGATGGAGTCTCCTGCTCCTCACTGGCCTCGGAGGCTAGGAGATCTTCTGGGTTCAGAGAGAGGTCTTCCTCATGCAAGAAGGGGATCAGGTGTTTTCTGACGCAGGAGGCAGGCACAGGTACATCTGATGTCTCTTCTTCTGCCAAGTGACTAATATAAGCCAGTAGCAACTTTTCCTCCTTTATGAGGCTTAAGTCATCTTTGGGGGGTTCTGCAGGGCTTATGTGAGGGACCTTGGGATATGTAGTAGATGTTCCAGGTTGAGAGGGTGGTAGAGGCCAAGGGACCACTGAGTTGACAGAGACATCTTTCTCATTGTCACCCTCCTTTGGTAGATAATGCTGGTCATTTGCTCCCTTCTCTTTGGCTGTCACCAGAATGCTATCTGAAGAAGTTGTTTCCATGGCGAGGATTAGTGGTTTTGGAATGTCTTCCTCTTTAGCATCAGTGTTAAGGGTTTCCTTTGTTAAGCTAACTGTGCTGCTCTCTTGAGCATTACTTGTATTATCTGGTGGAGGGACAGTTTTGTTTTGGTGGAGTAAGGCAACTAGCAACAGGTGCCGTGTCTTGACTAACTCTTTCTGGGCCTACTTCCTGAAGAGGCACTGGAGGAGTGATATTTTTATTTTTGATGCAATGACTGGGAAGTGGTTCCAGTTCAATGGTTCTGACAAACCATCAGGGCGTGTCCTCATGTTCAGCAGGTGGTGAATAAGATAACACCCCTGGACTGTGAGACAGCGATATTAATGTTAGCCATCTGGCATGGCTACAATAGCAATTCAATAAATTCCCCAAAATGCAGACTGCCACACAATCCTCAACAATGTCACAGACAAAGGACAACGGTCAACAGTATACAGTAAACATCAACACGGCAAGCTCACTACCAGGTAACGTCCAGTTACATTCCCTGAACAACATTTAATTGGGTTCAGTTCACATGCTAATGCTCATTCAGCACTAACATCCAACAATTCAACTTTCTCCTCAGGCATGGTAGCAGACTTTGCGCACAAAGATATAAAAAACACAAGTTCATGACAAATAACTTTACGAGAAATCTTTACAAGATCACTCAGCATAAACAAAGAAAATACTGTACCACTCCAAATGTCTGAAGACACAAACCCAGTCAAAACTTGACAGAGCTCCATTCCTAAGGCATGAATAAAATCTGCCTCATTAAACCATGCAGGAAAGTAGTGCAGAGAGCGACAAGAGCTCAGGCACTTACCCTCCATCTACTGTATGTAAAACTCTGCTAGCCACACTGTGCCCATATCCTCCTGCCCATCTCAAACTCCAACTCATCTGAATCGCTGTCAGGGATGAACACTGGATCGTCTCCTTACAGGCTTTAGCGCCGCTAACGATAGGGGTGGCTTCATATTTATTTTCTTCCAAGCACTCTTCATAAGCTATTTCATCCAGCTCTGCTTCTCTCGGCGGTGGGGAATCGTCTGTACAGCTTTTGAATCCTTTTTGTATTCTAGAGGTGGTAACACAGGTGGACGTACATCCCTCTCTGGTTTACCCTTCACAGTCTTCTCTTTCAGGGGTTCTGTGATCTCCTTCAGTGGTTTTGTGATTTTATTCAGTGGTTCTGTAATCTCCTTCAGTGGTTCTGTGATGTGCTTCAGTGGTTCTGTGATCTCCTTCAGTGGTTCTGTGATGTGCTTCAGTGGTTCTGTGACCTCCTTTAGTGGTTATGTGACCTCCTTTAGTGGTTCTGTGATCTTCTTCAGTGGTTCTGTGATGTGCTTCAGTGGTTCTGTGATCTCATTCGGTTGTTCTGTGATCTCATTCGGTTGTTCTGTGATCTCATTCGGTTGTTCTGTGATCTCATTCTGTTCTGTGATCTCATTCGGTTGTTCTGTGATCTCATTCTGTTGTTCTGTGATCTCATTCGGTTGTTCTGTGATCTTCTTTAGTGGTTCTGTGATCTCATTCTGTTGTTCTGTGATCTCATTCGGTTGTTCTGTGATCTTCTTTAGTGGTTCTGTGATCTCTTTCTGTTGTTCTGTGATCTCATTCGGTTGTTCTGTGATCTTCTTTAGTGGTTCTGTGATCTCATTCTGTTGTTCTGTGATCTCATTCGGTTGTTCTGTGATCTTCTTTAGTGGTTCTGTGATCTCTTTCTGTTGTTCTGTGATCTCATTCGGTTGTTCTGTGATCTCATTCTGTTGTTCTGTGATCTCTTTCAGTGGTTTGGCAGTCTCTTTGTGTGGTTTGGTGATCTCTTTCTGAGGTTTGGCAGTGTCTTTATGTAGTTTGGTGGTCTCCTTCAGTGGTTCGGCCTCTTGCTCAATTTTGTTGGTTGGGTCCTTGACCATCTCTTGCGCCACAGTAGCTAAACGCAAAGTCTCCACTAAGCTTATCCTGCTATTCTCAGTTGTAGAGAGCTTATAAGCTAATTAGCAACTTTACGACTACTTACTACGTTTTAGCTACTTTGCAACTAAACTCAGTAAAAAAATAAATGTCCCTTTTTCAGGACCCTGTCTTTCAAAGATAATTCGTAAAAATCCAAATAACTTCACAGAGCTTCATTGTAAAGGGTTTAAATACACTGTTTCTCATGCTTGTTCAATGAACCATAAACAATTAATGAACATGCACCTGTGGAACGGTCGTTAAGACACTAACAGCTTACAGACGGTAGGCAATTAAGGTCACAGTTATGTAAACTTAGGACACTAAAGAGGCCTTTCTACTGACTCTGAAAAACACCAAAAGAAAGATGCCCAGGGTCCCTGCTCATCTGTGTGAACGTGGCTTAGGCATGCTGCATGGAGGCATGAGGACTGCAGATGTGGCCAGGGCAATACATTGCAATGTCCGTACTGTGAGACGCCTAACACAGCGCTACAGGGAGACTGGACGGACAGCTGATCGTCCTCGCAGTGGCAGACCATGTGTAACAACACCTGCACAGGATCGGTACATCCGAACATCACACCTGCGAGACAGGTACAGGATGGCAACAACAACTGCCTGAGTTACACCAGGAACACACAATCCCTCAATCAGTGCTCAGACTGTCTGCAATAGGCTGAGAGAGGCTGGACTGAGGGCTTGTAGGCCTGTTGCAAGGCAGGTCCTCACCAGACATCACCGGCAACAAAGTCGCCTATGGGCATGGATTCGCGTTTATCGTCGAAGTTATGAGCGTTACACCGAGGCCTGTACTCTGGAGCGGGATCGATTTGGGGGAGAGGGTCTGTCATGGTCTGGAGCGGTGTGTCACAGTATCATCGGACTGAGCTTGTTGTCATTGAGGTAATCTCAACGCTGTGCGTTACAGGGAAGACATCCTCCTCCCTCATGTGGTACCCTTCCTGCAGGCCCATCCTGACATGACCCTCCAGCATGACAATGCCACCAGCCATATTGCTCGTTCTGTGCGTGATTTCCTGCAAGACAGGAATGTCAGTGTTCTGCCATGGCCAGCGAAGAGCCCGGATCTCAATCCCATTGAGCACGTCTGGGACCTGTTGGATCGGAGGGTGAGGGTTAGGGCCATTCCCCCCAGAAATGTCCGGGAACTTGCAGGTGCCTTGGTGGAAGAGTGGGGTAACATCTCACAGCAAGAAATGGCAAATCTGGTGCAGTCCATGAGGAGGAGATGCACTGCAGTACTTAATACAGCTGGTGGCCACACCAGATACTGACTGTTACTTTTGATTTTGACCCCCCCTTTGTTCAGGGACACATTATTCCATTTATGTTAGTCACATGTCTGTGAAACTTGTTCAGTTTATGTCTCAGTTGTTGAATCTTGTTATGTTCATACAAATATTTACACATGTTAAGTTTGCTGAAAATAAATGCAGTTGACAGTGAGAGAACGTTTATTTTTTTGCTGAGTTTACTTAGCATATTAGCTAAATCTTCCCCTAACCTTAACCCTTTTAGCAAACCCCTCCCCTTAACCCTTTAACTTAACTCCTAACCCAAACCTTAACCCCGAACCCCTAGCCTAGCTTACGCTAGCCAGCTAGCTAACATTAGCGTTAGCCACTTAGCCACCCCGAGCTAACATTAGCCACAACAAATTGGAATTTCATAACATATCATGTGTTGCTAATTCGTGACATACTCTAAATTTTGCAAATTCGTAACATTATGTACGAATTACAATTCGTAACAAATAATACAAATTGCAATTCATAGCATACGAAATGGATGATAGATATCCATAAATTAAAACATACCATACGAAACGCAACATATCATACTAAATGGAGGCTCTCTGATTTACGTACAGAATAATACGAAATGCTCTGAGGCCATGTTGTCATTAGACATTGGTCCAGATGGCTTAAGTATGGAAGTCACAGTCTCAACTAGGGTATGGGGATATTTGAACTATGTTTTTAGGTTACATTTACAGCAGGCATGGAAGATGCAGACTTTAAGACACATGTCAAGGTGACATTGTTGGACACCTACTACTTGTTCATATTTCCATCCAATCTTTATACACATAGATATGAAATCTGTTAAAATGGTTTAAACAAACTTTTTGTTATTCAAGCTTTGCATCTTATTGGTAACATGCTTTTACAAGCAAGGGTACTAAATGTCCATAAAATGCCTGTGGCCATGCTGATCAAAACTGACAGAGCTGAGTAAGCCTCGGTTGCCTCTCAGAGTTACCCTCTGTACAAGTGGTAGGTAGCCTAGCGGTTAAGAGCGTTGGGCCAGTAACCGAAAGGTCGCTGGTTTGTGTCCACGAACCGACTAGGTGAACAATCTGCTGATGTGCCCCTGGAGCAAGGCACTTAACTCTAATTGCTCCTGTAAGTCGCTCTGGATAAGAGTGTCTGCTAAATGACTAAAATGTACAGGGCACCCACTAATACTCTCATGAAGACATCAACATCAAGACCCTCCTCCTGTTCAGCTACAGGAACCTGCTCCAGCCTGTCCAAAACCTCATCTTCCAACACCTCTGATGTGCTCTCAGAGCTCTTTGACACTGGATCTACCTGCTGCTCATTGTTGGGGTGTCCTGGGCTGAACATGGAAGAACCTGACTGACTTGCACCTTCCTCACACTCAGTGATGCCAACAGCACATTTTTCCAGATTCAATCTATTTTTCTTAGAAGGGTGAGTTGGGCCTCCTCAGTCGATGGTGTGTCAAAGGCCCCTGAACTGTCACAGTCAAAGTAAATGTCTGTTTCTCTATTTTTACTTGGAGGGAGATGGGAGGAAAATGTCCTATAGGTACTCAGTAATGTAGATCTCTGCTACAGACACCTGTCTAGATGGGCTGCCACAGATACAGATATGAAATGCCACACTTGATTGGACACTAATCTGAAACCAGCACAAGGACTGGAATCCATAGAGTAGGTCATGATTTGTAATATGGGGAAAATGACTAGTCTCCAGAAAAGTTATAGTCTAAACGCAGTGTTATTGGCACTTGTTGGCAAACATTAAAACATTTTTTAAATGTTAACACCACCACAATTATGCATGTCTAGTGTAAATGTGCCTCACATCACTTTATGCCATGCTGTGATGTGTTCAACCCCCAGTAACTTACCCTGTTTGCAAGGTATTCTTTGTTGGCTCCAAAGTGCTCATGCCTACTCCCTCTGTCCCCTTCTCCTTAGTTTCCTCCTCTAAAGTAGCCCACAGAGGCCTTTCTGCCTCAGTTACAGCCTCCCTACTGGGAGGACGCTTCATATCGCACAGCCCCTCTTCCTTCTTAACATCTGACTCTCCAGCTGGAGAAATGTCTCCTTCCACTGACACAGGCGTGTCTAACAGCAATGTGCGCCCCACGGTGGAGCTACTGACAGCCTTCGCGGGGAGATCCAGAGGGGGTGTAGTAGATATTGACGGCACACTGTCTTTACCGTTTTCCTCTTCAATCATCTGTTTTCTAAGTGATTCAGAAGACTGGGCAGTGGGCTCTGGGGTAGGAGAAGACTGGGCAGTGGGCTCTGGGGTAGGAGAAGACTGGGCAGTGGGCTCTGGGGTAGCAGAAGACTGGGCAGTGGGCTCTGGGGTAGGAGAAGACTGGGCAGTGGGCTCTGGGGTAGCAGAAGACTGGGCAGTGGGCTCTGGGGTAGGAGAAGACTGGGCAGTGGGCTCTGGGGTAGCAGAAGACTGGGCAGTGGGCTCTGGGGTAGGAGAAGACTGGGCAGTGGGCTCTGGGGTAGCAGAAGACTGGGCAGTGGGCTCTGGGGTAGGAGAAGACTGGGCAGTGGGCTCTGGGGTAGGAGAAGACTGGGCAGTGGGCTCTGGGGTAGCAGAAGACTGGGCAGTGGGCTCTGGGGTAGGAGAAGACTGGGCAGTGGGCTCTGGGGTAGCAGAAGACTGGGCAGTGGGCTCTGGGGTAGGAGAAGACTGGGCAGTGGGCTCTTGGGTAGGAGAAGACTGGGTAGTGGGCTCTGGGGTAGGAGAAGACTGGGTAGTGGGCTCTGGGGTAGGAGAAGACTGGGTAGTGGGCTCTGGGGTAGGAGAAGACTGGGTAGTGGGCTCTGGGGTAGCAGACTGGGTAGTGGGCTCTGGGGAAGGAGAAGACTGGGTAGTGGGCTCTGGGGAAGGAGAAGACTGGGTAGTGGGCTCTGGGGAAGGAGAAGACTGTGTAGTGGGCTCTGGGGTAGGAGAAGACTGTGTAGTGGGCTCTGGGGTAGGAGAAGACTGGGTAGTGGGCTCTGGGGTAGCAGAAGACTGGGCAGTGGGCTCTGGGGTAGGAGAAGACTGGGCAGTGGGCTCTTGGGTAGGAGAAGACTGGGTAGTGGGCTCTGGGGTAGGAGAAGACTGGGTAGTGGGCTCTGGGGTAGCTGAAGACTGGGTAGTGGGCTCTGGGGTAGGAGAAGACTGGGTAGTGGGCTCTGGGGAAGGAGAAGACTGGGTAGTGGGCTCTGGGGAAGGAGAAGACTGGGTAGTGGGCTCTGGGGTAGCAGAAGACTGGGTAGTGGGCTCTGGGGAAGGAGAAGACTGGGTAGTGGGCTCTGGGGAAGGAGAAGACTGGGCAGTGGGCTCTGGGGTAGGAGAAGACTGGGTAGTGGGCTCTGGGGTAGGAGAAGACTGGGTAGTGGGCTCTGGGGTGGGAGAAGACTGGGTAGTGGCCTCTGGGGTAGCTGAAGAAAGGGTATTATGCTCTGGGGTAGGAGAAGACTGGGCAGTGGGCTCTGGGGTAGGAGAAGACTGGGTAGTGGGCTCTGGGGTAGGAGAAGACTGGGTAGTGGGCTCTGGGGTAGGAGAAGACTGGGCAGTGGGCTCTGGGGTAGGAGAAGACTGGGTAGTGGGCTCTGGGGTAGGAGAAGACTGGGTAGTGGGCTCTGGAGTAGCTGAAGACTGTGTAGTGGGCTCTGGAGTAGCTGAAGACTGTGTAGTGGGCTCTGGAGTAGCTGAAGACTGTGTAGTGGGCTCTGGGGTAGCAGAAGACTGGGTAGTGGGCTCTGGGGTAGCAGAAGACTGGGTAGTGGGCTCTGGGGTAGGAGAAGACTGGGTAGTGGGCTCTGGGGTAGCAGAAGACTGGGCAGTGGGCTCTGGGGAAGCTGGCATCTGGAGCAGCTCTGATTGATCTGAGATGATTTGCTTGTGACCCTCAACTCTGATAATAGCAGCTTCTGGTTTAACATCTTTGTCTGAGCTGAGAGGGCAAACATATGGGAAGGACGTCAGTATTATGACACAGTGAATACTTACAGATCAGACACTCAAAATAACTGTAGGACAGGGCTAGGCATCGTCTTACATTTGAACTATTGCGAAGGATTACCACCAGACCATAATCTGAATGGTAAATATGGTAAATTTGAACTGGGGTAGCCCTGAAGTCATCAATTAGTCTCAGCGTTATAGAGATGCCTCACTTCCTTCTACACTTACCCTGTCTCCAGTGATTCTACATCTGGCACTAACATGTTCTCAACTACTTCCCCCTGTTCCTCCCTGAGGAGTTCATCTTTGATCATCACCTGTCCAGAGTCCTGCTCTGGTTCCTGATCATTAGCTTTCTCCTCCAGGGCCTTCCAGAGTGGAACCTCTGGCTGCTCCATGGCCTCTGTTGGAGCTGAGGCTGTGTGTCTGTCTTCTCTGACAGTTCTACATTCTCCATTGCATCCTCAGTTATGGTGTCTAATGTGAAGCTCAATTGGATCATAGGTTCAAGGACTTCATATTGAGGGGGATCAGGCATTTTGGGTGTCTCTAGGCTTACTGGAGTAGCATCCGTGGTTTTACCCATAGAAATGGAATAACTACTGTTTGATAGTACATCTGTTTCTATGGTTTTATCTACACTGACACTACCTGACAAGGGAAACGTTTCTGCTTTTGATGACACATGGTCAGAAGAACTGAAAGAGAGACTGGAACAGGACATGGAGTGGGACAGAGGGAGTGAGAGTTAGACAATAGAAAGGTTGACAAGGTTAAAGGACATTTTGTAGAGAGGAAAATGCTAATAAGATGTGCTCTCACTTACCGCTCTTTCAGAACACAGTCAGCATCTCTTCTGTGTTCTTCCAAAACGCCTGCTTCCTCTTTCGCTGCGTTCCATTCAGAACTATGTGACTCCTCTACACTCTCGTTCACTTGAACTTCCAGAGTGGCTGATTTGCGCTCATCAGCTTGTGATAATGAGGCCTTCTCATCCCGAGGTTGATGGTCCATCTGTTTCTTATCATGCTCTTTGGAGCCCATAACCTCCTCAGCCCACGACGGTCTTTTCGCTTTGATTGGCATTTTCATTTCCTTGTCTTTGCTGGGAGGACCTGCCTTCAGGGCAGCCATGCTTTTCATAATTTCCTTGTCTTTTCTGGGAGGACCTGCCTTCAGAGCAGCCATGTTTTTCATAATTTCCTTGTCTTCATCTGACCTGTTGAGGTCATATAAACAAGGTGAATGAGGCACCGGGCTCTGTTTCCCCTGCTTCTTATCAACGGGCTGCTCTAGGCTTTTGGCGTGCTTCTCAGCTGCATCTCCACACGTGATGTTTCCAATCTCTGGAAGTATCTTTGTGTCAACTGGGCCGTGCTCTACGTGGAGCGCCATTGATGATGGCACTCCAGTCGACTCTGGATCAGCTGTCTGTTCAACACTGTGGACAGGGACATTGATGTTAAGGGTCTGAGCATCAATGAAGATATTATTCTCAGAAGTGCGCGCGTGTGTGTGTGTGCATGCGCATCCTTGTGTGTGTGTGTGTGTGTGTGTGTGTGTATATGTATGTGAGTAAACATATTTTTTTGTGTTCCGGAGAAACAAAGAGGAGCTTTCAATAAACACACAAATTGTCACGTCCTGACCAGTAATAGGGGTTATTTGTTATTGTAGTTTGGTCAGGACGTGGCAGGGGGTGTTTGTTTTATGTGGTTCGGGCTATGTATTTAGGTAGAGGGGTGTTTGGTTTATGTGGTCCGGGGTTTGTTAGTCTATGTTCTATGTTAGTGTATTTCTATGTTCTGTCTAGTCTATTGCAGTTCTATGTTTAGTTAATTGGGGTTGGACCTTCAATTGGAGGCAGCTGGTTGTCGTTGCCTCTGATTGAAGGTCCTATAATTAGGAGTTTGTTTTGTCATGGGATTTTGTGGGAGATTGTTGCTGTGTATAGCTTTGTGCCTTACTGGCCTGTTCTTTGTCGTGTTTTTTGGTATACGTTTTGGTTTTTCCTTCTTTGTCCTTTAATAAAAGAAGATGAGTATACATTTTCCCGCTGCATCTTGGTCTAAACCCTACGACACCCGTGACACAAATAGTGTCTGTGTAAAATGGCCCAGTATAGTGTTTAGGCTTGTAAGGATGACATGTTATTATACATCGTCTCATGAGGATGAGGAAAAAGGATGAAACTGCAGCACAGTGTTAGTGTGTGCTTGTCTACGGAATGTCACACTTACCTTCCATCCTGATGATCCACTTTTGATGTTTCATCTGCATTGTCCTCCAAAAATAAGTTACCGGCCATGACTGACGGATCAGGCATCTCTATGATTATGTCATCAAGGTCGAGCTCAGCCAATGGCGGCTTTTCTGCACTAAAAGGTTTTTCACCCGGGGTTGAGGCAGAGTTGTCCTCTGGTTTGGCAGGTTGAGAAGGCACTTCTTTGGTCTCATTGGATTTCTGTTTAAAGTCAGGCTTCTTTTCAGCCAATGGCGTGCTATCAGCACTAAAAGCTCCCAGGATGTTGGTAGAAGGCTGTTTATGGGTAGTGCTCTCTGGTGCTTCTGTCTCTGGGCTAGAGAAAGGCCATGGAGGAGGGAGCACTGGAATAAGCTCTGCTGAGACTTCTGTGTGAATAGGGCCAGGAACACCAGTCGCTGGGTCGCCATCTTGCCCAGAACTGAGGAACAAAGATACTTGGTGTCAGAGCTCAGACGTTGAGAGCAGGGAGGTTGCAGGGCACACAGCAGGCAGGTCACACACATTGGCAGGGTCATGAACCAGTAGTGTTAGGGAGGGTTGTGCTTTATAGAAGGTGAAATGAAAGTAGGAGTAACAAGACAAAGGGGAGGGGGTGAGTAATTATGGGTATAAATACCAGACACTAGAGACATACATGCCACTCTTTACCAGTCCTCCCTGTTTGAGGCCATACATAGGCCTATTTCTGCCCTTTATGAGTCAACAGGGATCCATCAAGCAGGAGGTCAGATTACAGCGTCTCTGCACTATTGCTGTAAAGCTGAAATCATGGCAATGGTTCCTTTCACTCCATAAAACGTTTGCGTCCATTGGCATCCATTTTATGGTTAGGCAAAAAATTATAGCAATCAATAGAGACAAAAAAAGGCAATTTTTACATCAACAAATAACTTTCAATTCATTACATTTTCAAAATACATTTACTCAATAAAATTGCATTTTTCAAATAATCTTTCTCAAAAACGTTTGGATATTGTCCCATACAATAATCTGTACTCTTACTTTTTTGTACATTTTGCCGACACCGCTGCAGTTCCCCAGCGACCCCAATAGACCCCGACTTTGAATGCCACTGCCTACTACATCACACAGCAACAAGATAGCAACAACTCCATTTAAAAATCAACGTATGAGGTCCAAGCTGTGAAGTGGCTGTACGTACGGTATACCATCACTAGGAACTCACCCTTTAATGGTACTGGCATCTTTCAACCCCACAGCTTTCTCTGCAGAGGCTTGTTGGTTGGCGATCCTGATGGTGCCAGCGGTCCTGGGGGAGCGAGGAGACTCGTCCCCTCTCAGTGTCAGGGGAACGGTCTCACTGGAGACAGACGGCGTCTGCTGCTCTGACAGTTTTGGACCTAGAGCAATCAGGGAGTAAAACATATAGATTATGCTATAGTTAAGCAATAAGGCCTGGGGGGGTGTGATAGGTAGCCTGGCGGGTAGGAGCGTTGGGCCAGTAACCTAAAGGTTGCTGGATCGAATTCCCGAGCTGACAAGGTAAAACTCCGTCATTCTGCCCCTGAGCAGGGCAGTTAACCCACTGTTTCCCGGGCGCCGAAGACGTGGATGTCGATTAAGGCAGCCCTCCGCACCTCTCTGATTCAGAGGGGTTGGGTTAAATGTGGAAGACACATTTCAGTTGAATGTATTATGTTGTACAACTGACTAGGTATCCCCTTTCCCTAAATGGCCAATATACCACGGCTAAGGGCTGTTCTGAAACACAACACGCAACGCAGAGTGCCTGGATACAACCCTTAGCCGTGGTATATTGGCAATATACCACAAACACCCGAGGTGCCTTATTGCTATTATAAACTGGTTACCAATGTAATTAGAGCAGTAAAAATACATGTTTTTCATACCCATGGTATACGGTATGATATGTCAAGGCTTTCAGCCAATCAGCATTCAGGGCTCGAACCACCCAGTTTATAATGTAATATAGTAAATACTGTTTAGATAATTGTATTATGTAAAAAATGATCTTTATGAATGCATTTGAGTGTTATTCAGGGCTCATACATATCGATGGTTAGTACAGTTTGTACATTAGACTGATAGTATAGATATAGCGAGAACATGGCAGAATGTCTCACCAAGAGTAGGACTGTGGTATTCCTCTTCTGTGAGAGTCTTCAACTCCCTCTGTATCTCTGTAAAACACGCACACATACACACATCATGTCATGGGGATAACGTCCAATATTATGTTATTTCAGTGTGTACAATTACGGCATTGTTGACACTAAACAGTGCATAACATGATTTATACAGTATGTAAGTGTTGTTAGAACTGATATTTTACTGGCAGCAGTAACAGAACGTTCTACTCCATTACATATGCAACAGAATGTGTCATTCTGTCTACAGACAACAGGTACTTTGTGCAGGATATATTCTTAGCTAAGTACACCACTTCATTGGTACTGTGCCTTCAGCACTGCTCACAGGCATTGAAATGAATTTAGTTTAAGCTACATTTGGCCGTGGAATATTGTGGTTGTCTCAGTGCTTTGCCAACGGGTAGTGTAGGGCAAGGGACAAATTGTCTAGAATGGTTTTATTGATGAAACTAGGCTGATGTCTTGGAGCCCTCCCATCCCCTCCCATGTGCTAATGGTTTTCATGCTGTGAGACCTGTTCGTTCAGTACCTGACTGAGAGGCAGTGAGAACAGCTGAGGCAGGGACAGTAGCAGGAAGCAGAGGGACAGGCTTGGGTAGAGGGTGAGAGAGAGGGGCAACAACTAGGGCAAGTTTATGGTGGGTGTTAGGGTGAGGAGTTGGAGGGTTGTGAGAGAAAAGACATTTGACAGGAGGTGAGGACTTAGGGAAGGGGATGGAAAGGGGAGGAGAGTGAGGGTCACACAGGGCATCCAGGTCCAGGCTAGTCAACAGGGGGACAGGGGCCATGGCATCTCTGGGAGAGGGACAGAAATAGGAGGGGGACAGGCCAGAGGGGCCTGACACAGGCCTTGGCCTCCCCCACTCCCTCTGCCGGACTGAGAGAAGAGAGGTGATGAAGGGGATCGACAGAGAGAGAGAGAGAGAGAGGGAGCGAGAGAGAGAGAAAGAATTGTCAAAGATTGTAGGTAAACAGAGGAAGAGAGAAGAGAAAAATGATATAATTAGTTCAGCAACCAGAATTAAGAGTGAAGACATAGCAGAAAGTCAGCTTTGGCTCACGCTCCAGGGTAATACAACCGAAGCGAAACAAGCTACACAAGCTATAACTACAGAAGTAACACAAAGTTATCAGCTTTGGCTACCTGGCTCAGAGTTTGGGAGCTGGGGTTTCGGGAGCGGTGGGTCTGGCTGAGATAGGGCAGTAAAAGTGGTTTTATCTTGAGGAGAAGCAGCAGCGGAAAAGATAGAGGGGGAGGAGGGACGCTGATAAGTTGATACAATCTGAGGTCTGAAGACATTTGAGCAAGCTGCAGTAGAGGAAGAGGGGGGTGGGCATCAGTCATAAAGGACAGGAGAGGACAGAAAGATGATAGTGTAAGAAAAACTACAGCATGAGACACTCAAACCTCTATGAGTCCAACTTAAAGACATATAATGGCTAATGTGATAAAGTAGGTGGCCTTTGACCTATGAACTGCCATGTGTCTGGTACCTCTCTGTGGGTCGGAGGGGGGTTGAGAGAGGCCAACACCCCGAGGCTTCAAGTCCACTGCAGGGCCACTCAGAGCCCCTGGGAGACTACTGAGAAAAGACCCAGGCACTAGCAGCAACAAGGAAAGGAAAGTGAAAAGAGGGAAGATAAATAGCAGAAACCAATGAGTGAGAGCAATGACTTGGTGGAAAGAGGGATACTACAAGGCATGCCTTAAGACATGCACTGATGTTACTTTTACTTTTTTCTAAACCACAATTTCCTGTTAATAATGCAGAGAACATTTCTGTTATCTTATAGTAACACTCAAAG
The DNA here is from genome assembly GCF_901001165.1 of Salmo trutta. Taxonomy (NCBI): domain Eukaryota; kingdom Metazoa; phylum Chordata; class Actinopteri; order Salmoniformes; family Salmonidae; genus Salmo; species Salmo trutta. The sequence goes on along the minus strand of NC_042968.1, from coordinate 83,512,400 downwards.
TCTTAAACGAAAGCAAACAGGTTCAAAAGTGCCCCTGGTTGATGCTACTAGTCATTTCTATGTTGCTCAAAATCCCTCTCATTAGACAGCCCAGACATTCCTACAGCATGCCCTTGCTGGGGGATACTTATGTTGAAAAATATTCTAAGCAATTCATAGGCAATTCAGGGAGTACCATCATGCAGATTGAGAAACAAGTAACGCTTCAGTAAGCACTTGTCAAAGCAGCATCATTCAGTCTATTTGCCTGGCTGCAGGTACCTGAGCCGCTGCTGGGACGGAAGATTTTGGGCAGTGGTTGATAGCGGGTAAAGACTGGCACTGGGGGAACTGGGGGTCCTAGGGACACTAATGGCACAGAGGCTGATAGAACTGGTGGAACAGGTGAAACTGGTGGAACAGGTGAAACAGGTGAAACTGATGGAACTGGTGGAACTAAGGGAACTGGTGGAACTGAGGAAACTGGTGGAACTGAGGAAACTGGTGGAACTGAGGGAACTAGTGGAACTGAGGGAACTAGTGGAACTGGTGGAACTGAGGAAACTGGTGGAACTGAGGAAACTGGTGGAACTGGTGGAACTGAGGGAACTGGTGGAACTGAGGGAACTGGTGGAACTGAGGGAACTGGTGGAACTGAGGAAACTGGTGGAACTGAGGAAACTGGTGAAACTGGTGGAACTGAGGGAACTGGTGGAACTGAGGAAACTGGTGGAACTGAGGGAACTGGTGGAACTGGTGGAACTGAGGGAACTGGTGGAACTGGTGGAACTGAGGGAACTGGTGGAACTGAGGGAACTGGTGGAACTGAGGAAACTGGTGGAACTGAGGGAACTGGTGGAACTGAGGAAACTGGTGGAACTGAGGAAACTGGTGAAACTGAGGGAACTGGTGGAACTGAGGAAACTGGTGGAACTGAGGGAACTGGTGGAACTGAGGAAACTGGTGGAACTGAGGAAACTGGTGAAACTGGTGGAACTGAGGGAACTGGTGGAACTGAGGGAACTGGTGGAACTGAGGAAACTGGTGGAACTGAGGAAACTGGTGAAACTGGTGGAACTGAGGGAACTGGTGGAACTGAGGGAACTAGTGGAACTGGTGGAACTGAGGGAACTGGTGGAACTGAGGGAACTGGTGGAACTGAGGAAACTGGTGAAACTGGTGGAACTGAGGGAACTGGTGGAACTGAGGAAACTGGTGGAACTGGTGGAACTGAGGGAACTGGTGGAACTGAGGAAACTGGTGGAACTGAGGAAACTGGTGGAACTGAGGGAACTGGTGGAACTGGTAGAACTGAGGAAACTGGTGGAACTGAGGGAACTGGTGGAACTGATAGAACTGGTGGAACTGAGGGAACTGGTGGAACTGGTGGAACTGGTGGAACTGGTGGAACTGAGGGAACTGAGGGAACTGATGGAACTGATGGAACTGGTGGAACTGGTGGAACTGGTGGAACTGAAGGAACTGGTGTAACTGGTGTAACTGGTGTAACTGGTGTAACTGATGGAACTGATGGAACTGGTGGAACTGGTGGAACTGGTGGAACTGGTGGAACTGAGGGAACTGGTGGAACTGAAAGAACTGATGTAACTGATGTAACTGGTGGAACTGAGGGAACTGGTGGATCCATCAGCTCTATGTAATGTTACAATTGTCATTTGTATCATCCTTGGATATGATTTTTCTAAATGATGCTAATTTATACATTTACACATAAAGTATTGTGGTAGGATGATTGGAAAGGAGATACAAAGGTGGACACCAAAGGCCAGAACAAGATGAAGAACAGAACAAGGGGAAGAGAGGCAGGGTACCTATGACAGGGGGTTTCTTTAGAGGAGCAGGCCTCCTTCCCGGGGGAGGCACCGGACAAGCAGGAGGGAGAGGAGCTGGCAGAGAAAGTGGTGAAAGAAAGCAATGAGAATGAAAAAGAAGGGACAGGAGACTTTAAAAAAACGAAACGGTAGAGTGAGGATGCCATAATTTATTGGAGAGAAAGGAAAGCATCAAATAGATAGATGAACAACAGAAAGCATCAAATAGATAGATGAACAACAGAAAGCATTAAATAGATAGATGAACAACAGAAAGCATCAAAGAAGGTAAGGTTTTATCTAACGATGTATGTATGAGTGTATAATTGAAGTGTACCTGCGGCAGCTTTGCTAATGCTAGCTCCAGCACTAGACCTCCTGTCTTCCTCCTCATCACTCTCGTTGAAGTCGTCAAGGTTACCGATGTCTGTGGGTTTGACACTCATCAGACTGGCCAGGCTCTGCATGTCTTCATCACTGTGGGAGAGTAACACAGCATTGTCATCTAAAATACTTAATGAAGTCATTACTGATGTTATTACTGTAGTGGTAATTATGAATCTATCATTAGTGGGATATTATTGGATGGACTCACGTGGCTTTCCCCTCTCTGAGAAACACACAGGACAGGGAGAGCTTCAGAGTGGCCTCCACCACCTTGACAGACAGGGGCTTCAGCTTCAATGTCAGATCTTGCTGAGTGGGAGTGGCACTGGCAAACTTCTTCATATTCACGTCCACTGCAGCCAACACCTTACGTTGACCCTTTGTCTCCTGCAAGGCAAGCAGCAGGGATACATTTATGAGTGGGCTTTAGTGGTACCATTAGATGATCTTTAATGAACTTCTATATTTCATTGCTGCCCGTTATGAGATATTGTATTAGATAGAGGCAGAAAGTACACTCACACTCTCAATGACAAATGTCCAGTCTTTGTCTTCAAACACATCAGAATGGGGATCCTAGTGGGTAAGTACAGAGATGGAAATGACAGGGGAAAAGGACACATGTTGTTGTATGTTGTTAATTTACATTAGAAATGTCTAAAGATTATTTATCACAGAAGCAAATAGCTATGGTGCAGCGTACTCATGAATACCCATGGGGTGATATTTACCCTGAAGAGTGTGAGGGAGATATCCACGTTTTCAGGTACGGGCCAAACCACCATCCCCCTGTAGGGGTTCTTGATGCCCGGCTGCCATCCATGAAGCTAGAGAGAGAGATCAAGACAACAAGACTACATCAAAACATGATACAAATTCTGGAACTGCATCCCTGCCATCCTGGTGGGATAAGAGCCTTCCCTGTAGCTCAGTTGGTAGAGCATGGTGTTTGCAACACCAGGGTTGTGGGTTCGATTCCCACGGGGGGCCAGCACAGGAGAAAAAAAAAAAAACTATGAAATGTATGCATTCACTACTGTAAGTCGCTCTGGATAAGAGCGTCTGCTAAATGACTAAAATGTAAATGTAAATAAGAGATGTGCTGTTTTGAGGTAAGTAAAACAGGGTTAGTATTTACCTTAGAGCACATACGCCTATTTCTTCTGGTCCAAACCACCCTGACTTTATCTGGTTGCCTAAAATCATACAAAAAGGGACAATGAGACAAGAAACAGTGAGAAATGCAATAAATTGTTTTGTAGATTATTTTAGTCCTTACATAATTCAGCATAAGTTATCTTCTTTGGCGTTTCAATGTAATAATTTCCACAAAAACACTAATACAAACACCAACACACAAGTTCTCTGTTATTTGTTGTGAAACAATTTTCTGAGAAGAACGGGACTGCTTCCCCAGTCAGTGTCATCCCTGGGGAATCAAGGGAATCATGCCCTAACAGATGTTCTATTCCACAACAGATGACGAAGAGGGTGGATAGCAGACAATCAGCTGGAACCCAATACACACAAACCAAGGGCTGGAAGAGACACAGTGTGTGTGTGTGTGTGTGTGTGTGTGTGTGTGTGTGTGTGTGTGTGTGTGTAAAGTAAATCTAGGAATCTATTTTACATTACATAATGCATTCATGAAATATGTTATAGGCCTACACAAATGTTTGTCTGTTTGTCAGATACATTGCTATTCTATCTGTCCTCAATGTGTAATATTATACAAGTGTTGCTCTGTCTCCACTGACTGGGAGAAGTTTCCAACACTTGGTTTGTCTATTGTGTTTGTTAGAAGGAGAAGCTCGGGCTTCTGCAACACGGGAATAATGGAAGGAAGCTGCATTAAGGCCAATGCCACTGCTTTCTTGAGGCCTCTGGGGGTGGGGTACACAAGAGGAAGGACCCATATTGCTCAATCACTTTTAATCTACAGTCTGAAGACCCTTCCATCCTAATTGTTTATGTTATAACAAGACCCTCCCACTTTATTACAACTATATCATGTTATTCCGGAATACAGTTGAGCTGTCTGCTCACTAATATTGCTTGTAAATTGTAATGCACGTGAAATGCAGGCCCTGTTTAATATATTACTATTGTAGGATCTATCAAAACTGAATTGAAGTTCCTCTAGTGCAGGGGACTCCTTACTAACATAGAGAGTCATTAGGAGAACATAGAAAGCAGGGGCAAATTCAGCTCTGTTTCGGATTGTTAGAGCAACAGCACAGAAGGGAGCCAAATGGCATGTTTGGGTGGGGAGGGGGTTGTTTTTAAAACATTGTGGTATCATAGGGCACAGAAATAGACTGACATACTGCGACAGGCAAACCCATTACAACAGGAGAAAACACACCCATACTCCTTCCTGAGTTACCAGAGGCCAATATGACTCACAACAAAAACAGGCCGCTGTGTCATGCTCCAGCTGTCATAAACTCAACCAGAGGCAAGACTGATCATTTGTTGAGACTGAAGACTTTGACCCTGACAGCTGCAACCAGTAGTAAAGCTTTCTCAACAAAAACAACTCCCCCTCATTGGTTCTCATGTTAGAACAGCTTATTACTAAACATGAGATGGACAGTTTGATCACTCTTCATGTTTGTGTTATTATAAGTGATACTCAGTTCAAGTGGAGAACTTCATGTTCCTCTGTGTTCACATCACTAAGGATATATCATGGTCCAAACACACCAACACAGTTGTAAATGTATGACAATGCCTTTTCAGGAGGCTGAAAATATTTGTCATGGTCACTCAGATCCTCACACTGCAGACGGCTATACCGGCCCGCTAATACAGGACTATTAAAGGCCCAGTGCACATTTCTTTTTTTTCAAAAATGTTTCTTTATATATATATATTGTAATTATTCGGATTATTCAGGGGGTGCTGCATCCCTACTTCCCGTGGCTTTGACAGCTGCACCATTGAGAGCATCTTGACTTTCTGCATCAACGTTTTGTATGGCAACTGCTTGGCAACCGCAAAGGGGTAGTGCGTACGGCCCAGTACATCACAGGGTCCGAACTCCCTGCCATCCAGGACCTTTATACCAGGCGGAGTCAGAGGAAGGCCCTAAAAATTGTCAAAGACTCCAACCACCCAAGTCATAGACTACAAGCGATACCTGAGCGCCAAGCCATAAGACTGCTGAACAGATCATGAAATGGCCACCTGGACAATTTACATTGACACCCTTTTCTTTCTCACTGATATTCTTGCACTGGCTCTATGAACACACACTGGACTCTACACATAAACTCACTGGACTCTACCCACACACTCACTGGAATTCTACCCACACACTCACTGGACTCTACCCACACACTCACTGGACTCTACCCATAAACTCACTGGACTCTACCCACACACTCCCTGGACTCTACCCAAACACTCACTGGACTCTACCCACACACTCACTGGACTCTACCCACACACTCACTGGACTCTACCCACACACTCACTGGACTTTACCCACACACTCACTGGACTCTACCCACACACTCACTGGACTCTACCCGCACACTCACTGGACTCTACCCACACACTCACTGGACTCTACCTACACACTCACTGGTCGGAAGTTTACATACACTTAAGTTGGAGTCATAAAAACACATTTTTCAACCACTCCACAAATTTCTTGTTGACAAACTATACTTTTGGCAAGTCGGTTAAGACCTACTTTGTGAATTAGTAATTTTTCCAACAATTGTTTACAGACAGATTTTTTCACTAATAATTCACTGTATCACAATTCCAATGGGTCAGAAGTTTACATACACTAAGTTGACTGTGCCTTTAAACAGCTTGGAGAATTCCAGAAAATGATGTCATGGCTTTAGAAGCTTCTGATAGGCTAATTGACATCATTTGAGTCAATTGGAGGTGTACCTGTGGATGTATTTCAAGGCCTACCTTCAAACTCAGTGCCTCTTTGCTTGACATCATGGGAAAATCTAAAGAAATCAGCCAAGACCTCAGAAAAAAAATGTAGACCTCCACAAGTCTGGTTCATCCTTGGGAGCAATTTCCAAACGCCTGAAGGTACCGTGTTCATCTGTACAAACAATAGTACGTAAGTATAAACACCATGGGACCACGCAGCCGTCATACCACTCAGGAAGGAGATGCGTTCTCTCTCCTAGAGACTAGAGTACTTTGGTGCGAAAAGTGCAAATCAATCCTAGAACAACAGCAAAGGACCTTGTGAAGATGCTAGAGGAAATAGGTACAAAAGTATCTGTATCCACAGTAAAACGAGTCCTATATCGACATAACCTGAAAGCAAGGAAGAACCTCAGCAAGGAAGAAGCCACTGCTCCAAAACCGCCATAAAAAAGACAGACTACGGTTTTCAACTGCACATGGGGACAAAGATCGTACTTTTTGGAGAAATGTCCTCTGGTCGGATGAAACAAAAATAGATCTGTTTGGCCATAATGACCATCGTTACGTTTGGAGGAAAAAGGGGGAGGCTTGCAAGCCGAAGAACACCATCCCAACCATGAAGCGGGGGGGTAGCAGTATCATGTTGTGGGGTTGCTTTGCTGCAGGAGGGACTGGTGCACTTCACAAAATAGATGGCATCATGAGGAAAGAAAAATTATGTGAATATATTGAAGCAACATCTCAAGACATCAGTCAGGAAGCTTGGTCGCAAATGGGTCTTCCAAATGGACAATTGACCCCAAGCATACTTCCAAAGTTGTTGCAAAATGGTTTAAGGACAACAAAGTCAAGGTATTGGAGTGGCCATCACAAAGCTCTGACCTCAATCCTATAGAAAATTTGTGGGCAGAAATGAAAAAGTGTGTGCGAGCAAGGAGTCCTACAAACCTGACTCAGTTACATCAGCTTTGTCGGGAGGAATGGGCCAAAATTCACCAACTTATTGTGGAAGGCTACCTGAAACTTTTGACCCAAGTTAAACAATTTAAAGGCAATGCTGTCAAATACTAGTTGAGTGTAAACTACTGACCCACTGGGAATGTGATGAAAGAAATAAAAGCTGAAATAAATCATTCTCTCTGATATTATTCTGACATTTCACATTCTTAAAATAAAGTGGTGATCCTAACTGACCTAAGACAGGGAATTCTTACTAGGATTGAATTTTAAGAATTGTGAAAAACTGAGTTTAAATGTATTTGGCTAAGGTGTATGTAAACTTCCGACTTCAACTGTACTACACTGACATTCCAACACACACATACACACACACACACACACACACATAGACACACTTTCACACTCTTCACATATGCTGCTGCTACTGTTTTTATTATATATCCTGATTGCCTAGTCACTTTTACCCTTTACTTTTACGCTTATAGGGAAGGACATTCAGCAAGCACAGCACTTACACAAATGACTGATGGTTGGCTGAGAGAGATAGATGATAAAAAATATTGTGGGGGCTGTTTTGTTAGACTTCAGTGCGGCTTTTGACATTATCGATAATAGTCTGCTGCTGGAAAAATGTATGTGTTATGGCTTTACACTCCCTGCTATATTGTGGATAAAGAGGTACCTGTCTAAGAGAACACAGAGGGTATTCTTTAATGGAAGCCTCTCCAACATAATCCAGATAGAATCAGGCATTCCCCAGGGCAACTGTCTAGGCCCATTACCTTTTTTGAATTTTACATCAGATATCAGCTGATGTAAAAAGGGCTTTATAAATAAATTTGATTTGATTTGACTAATGACATGCCACTGGCTTTGAGTAATGCCAGTGTGCCTATGTATGCGGATGACTCAACACTATACACGTCAGCTACTACAGCGACTGAAATGACTGCAACACTTAACAAAGAGATGCAGTTAGTTTCAGGAATAAGTTAGCCCTAAATATTTCAAAAACTATTTCAAAAACTAAAAGCATTGTATTTGGGACAAATCATTCACTAAAGTCTGTCCATAATAAAGTGCTGCTCTACCTTCTTAACAGCACTATCAACAAGGCAGGTCCTACAGGCTCTAGTTTTGTCGCACCTGGACTACTGTTCAGTCGTGTGGTCAGGCATCACAAAGAGGGACTTAGGACAATTGCAGTTGGCTCAGAACAGGGCAGCACAGCTGGCCCTTGGATGTACACAGAGAGCAAACATTAATAATATGCATGCCAATCTCTCCTGACTCAAAGTAGAGGAGATATTGACTACTTGTATTTGTGAGAGGTATTGACATGTTGAAAGCACCGAGCTGTCTGTTTAAACGACTAGCACACAGCTTAGACACCCATGCATACCCCACAACACATGCCACTAAAGGTCTCTTCACAGTCCCCAAGTCCAGAACAGACTATGGGAGGCGCACTGTGAAGCAACACAAACATAGGCAGAGACACATGCATACACACACATGATACACACATGTACACATTGTATTTTGTGTTGTAGATATGTGGTAGTGGAGTATGGGCCTGAGGGCACACACTTAGAGTGTTGTGAATTCTGTAATGAATGTATTGTAATGTTAAAAATTGTATAACATCCTTAATTTTGCTGGACCACAGGAAGAGTATCTGCTGCCTAACTAATGGGGAACCATAATAAACCCCAGGAAGAGTAGCTGCTGCCTAACTAATGGGGAACCATAATAAACCCCAGGAAGAGTAGCTGCTGCCTAACTAATGGGGAACCATAATAAACCCCAGGAAGAGTAGCTGCTGCCTAACTAATGGGGAACCATAATAAACCCCAGGAAGAGTAGCTGCTGCCTAACTAATGGGGAACCATAATAAACCCCAGGAAGAGTAGCTGCTGCCTAACTAATGGGGAACCATAATAAACCCCAGGAAGAGTAGCTGCTGCCTAACTAATGGGGAACCATAATAAACCCCAGGAAGAGTAGCTGCTGCCTAACTAATGGGGAACCATAATAAACCCCAGGAAGAGTAGCTTCTGCCTAACTAATGGGGAACCATAATAAACCCCAGGAAGAGTAGCTGCTGCCTAACTAATGGGGAACCATAATAAACCCCAGGAAGAGTAGCTGCTGCCTAACTAATGGGGAACCATAATAAACCCCAGGAAGAGTAGCTGCTGCCTAACTAATGGGGAACCATAATAAACCCCAGGAAGAGTAGCTTCTGCCTAACTAATGGGGAACCATAATAAACCCCAGGAAGAGTAGCTGCTGCCTAACTAATGGGGAACCATAATAAACCCCAGGAAGAGTAGCTGCTGCCTAACTAATGGGGAACCATAATAAACCCCAGGAAGAGTAGCTGTTGCCAAACTAATGGGGAACCATAATAAACCCCAGGAAGAGTAGCTGCTGCCTAACTAATGGGGAACCATAATAAACCCCAGGAAGAGTAGCTGTTGCCAAACTAATGGGGAACCATAATAAACCCCAGGAAGAGTAGCTGCTGGCTAACTAATGGGGAACCATAATAAACCCCAGGAAGAATAGCTGCTGTCTAACTAATGGGGAACCATAATAAACCCCAGGAAGAATAGCTGCTGTCTAACTAATGGGGAACCATAATAAACCCCAGGAAGAGTAGCTGCTGTCTAACTAATAGGGAACCATAATAAACCCCAGGAAGAGTAGCTGCTGCCTAACTAATGGGGAACCATAATAAACCCCAGGAAGAATAGCTGCTGTCTAACTAATGGGGAACCATAATAAACCCCAGGAAGAATAGCTGCTGTCTAACTAATGGGGAACCATAATAAACCCCAGGAAGAGTAGCTGTTGCCTAACTAATGGGGAACCATAATAAACCCCAGGAAGAGTAGCTGTTGCCTAACTAATGGGGAACCATAATAAACCCCAGGAAGAATAGCTGCTGGCTAACTAATGGGGAACCATAATAAACCCTAGGAAGAGTAGCTGCTGTCTAACTAATGGGGAACCATAATAAACCCCAGGAAGAGTAGCTGCTGCCTAACTAATGGGGAACCATAATAAACCCCAGGAAGAGTAGCTTCTGCCTAACTAATGGGGAACCATAATAAACCCCAGGAAGAGTAGCTGCTGTCTAACTAATGGGGAACCATAATAAATACAAAATACAAATACAAAACTACCTTGTACCCCTGAACATTGACTCGGTACTCCTTGTATAGAGCCCTGTTACTGTTATTGTTTATTGAGTTAATATTTCCTTTATTTTTTCATATTAACTCTGCATTGCTGGGAAAGGGCTCGTAGATAAGCGTTTCATGATAAAGCGTAGACCTGTTGTATTCGGCACATGCAACAAATAAAATGTGATTTGAATCGATCCATCACCCTAATGGGGCTCAACGCTCCAAGGCTCAAAGCACGGACGTTGTATCAGATTTCAAATGGTCTGTGTTTTAGTCCAAGTTTAAATCGTATCTGCTAAGAAAGAATGATATAGTCACACTACTGTACAGTACACAATAGCACATGCTATAGCTCTGTTGGAACATGACAGAATACTCAAGGACAGGCATGGCAGGCCTGTTTACAAATTACATTGTTGTGTAGTCTACTATGGTGCAACTCAGACACTCATTAAACAATCTTGAAAGATCACATTCAAAGATCTCCCTTATCATGATTTATAGAAAATAAGTACGTAGTAACTTTCGGATTTCGCTAAGAGTGAAGAAAGCATTGTTTAATTGAATCAATTATGAGGCCCTTCTCCTCTTAAGCTCAAAGTAGGCAAATGCTAGCCTAATTGATGACATGTATGATGACATCAACACAGATAGCCTAATTAACAGTACAAATAAATACCAACAAATCCAATCATAGTGAAACAAATTAAGTTAGAAGTGATATCACACTTGAAAACATTTGCCCTGCTTCCCAGTATCTGGTCATGACAGGGCATCATCATCATCATCATGATACAGATTCTCCTGTCAGCTGAGTGAACTGAGTAATGTCTGTTATTTACCAGTCTGACAGTGATGAGGTAGGCTTGTGGTAGTTGTATTGATGCCTATTGTGTGCATTACATCTACAGTAGACCTGTGCCTATGGGATAGTCTTTTCACGCCACTCCGATACTAAGTAATTTTCGTAGCAAGTTAGGAGAGTATTTTTGCAAACCCTATATATTTTCCTAACCTGCTACGTTAATTCTCCTGAAATGCTGCGTAAGTTCTAACCTGCTACGAAAAAGTCACGTTGGTATCAAAGTGGCGTGAAAATAGTGTTTATCCTGTGCCGATAGCCTACTATAATTACAATACACGCGGAAATGTAGAGGCTCAATTCGATTTCACAGCCACAAAAGTGGCTATAGCGTAAAAAAAAACGTTGGTCTTAATTTATGGCAAGGGTTAAGCATAAGGCTAGTAATAACATTTTAAATATAACAATTGGAGAAATAGGCAGAGTTTGGCCATCATTATGACTTTGTGGTTGTGGTAGCTAGTGACGGCAGCTCACGCGCTTCTCTTATTCATATGACTGTTTCAGAGGAAACAGCGAACTAACCGCATTCTGCGCTCTTCCTGTAACTCTGTGTTCACTGGTACGGAAATGGAATACGGTCCGTTATGGGTTGGATCAAATAAATGGAATAGGGTCTTGACAAGGATGCCTAAAGCAGTGTCCATGGTGGTAGGCTGCGCAAACCTAACCTTAAAGTAGAAATATTACAAGGAGAAACGTCCTTCATGGGAGCAGATTGATAACGTGAGTCAATGGGATGTTGTGAAAATGAGTTCGTTTAACCTAAATACATGACATAACCTACCATTTCTTCGTGCATTCCAACACAAGTTCTTGATAAGACGCCACAAACTGGAATTTTGAAGCTTTCTTGCCGACGCGTTGTAGTCTTTTCCAAACCGAAGTCATAATTTAGTTGAGGTATTAAAAAGTTTTAGAAAGTATGGTTGCTCAATGACAGTTCGTGGTGTGTAAAACCGTTGTCTTCAAGCTGACCGTGTTCAAAAGGAACAGCCGCAGGTGAAGAAGTTTAATTGAGTTAAGCCACACAAAACTGTCGCCATCAACTAAACGCCTCGAAGAAAAAAACATGTAGCACGGAACTACCGTAATTATTAAATACAGTATTTATAAGCGGAACCGAATCCACTGTCGTGCGCATTTCAACACTTCCACATGGTCAGAATAAGGAAAAACAAATATCCTAAATGCAACTGCTAGTCCACAATATGCATTCCCGAGTTAGCAGACAGTGTCGACAATTCATCCAGGTATATAATAGCTGTCCTTCGCCCAGCCAGGGAAATAAAACGGTCCGATAAAGCCACCATAACACATTTTAGGCTACGTTATACTGACAGTGCAATAAACTCTCCAAGTGGTATCATTTGTTGAGTCTGTAGGCAGCAGATAAAGAAGGGGAGCGGTGGCAAAGCATTGATGACGCGGCAGTATGCAAAATTCCCTGTCTTTTATCTTCTTTTTGCCTATCCGTACAACAGTAAACAATAACATTTCAGACTTTGGATTCCGTCCATGGAACGATGCCACTGTCACTATGATGACCGTTAACGAGTCAGATGACACTTATACAACTTTGCTGAAGTATATTCAAAATGAATAATTTGTCCTGAATTGTTCACTCAAACTATTATTGGCACTGTTCTCTGCAGTATACATTGGATCCATTTGTAAAGTGCTCTTGCCTATTTGACACTTTTATCCTAATATTTGATTTACATTTTAAGAACATCCTTTAATTTCCTTACTTATCTAAACGGTTTGTGATTCAATTTGGGCCAAACGCACATTGGGAAATAAGATGATGCATGATTTTCCATGAAGAGAGATGTCCTGTCCCAACGGGTATTCGGAGTAGACGCATAGGGATTTTCCATAGCTGTGTGGAGTATATTTTTGGAAGGAGAAGAGGGAGGGGGGGGGTGGACAGAGGCAGCTGAGGATAGAGAAGTGTGATACAGCCTACACGTGGAACACAGCAGCTCATGTGTACCTCTCCTTTCCTCTGCAATAGTCTTATAACAACATTGACAGAGAGGATGCACGATCGATCACAGGCTATTAAAAAATCTAAGCCTGTTATGACTAGGAGTTATATACATTTATTGAGCCTGATTATGTTGAAAACGTCATTACTTAACATATGGAACTACACTAATAATGTTTTTCCAGTATTCATGGAAGAGATCAGTGAAGTAGACAGCTGGCTAGAGCCAAGAGTTTCCTAACTCAACCCCACCTTGTTCACTGAGACAGAGTGAGTGTTCTGCCAGGCAGCAGCGGATGTGTAAGTCATGAGTCAACATGTTATTTACCTCGACTCAAGCAGCAAACACATCACTATCAGTGTCTGAGAGTCATAAGGCCAGGTAAAGACCTGAAATGAGAAGAGGACTTGTCTAATTTATCTTTGCTCAGACTGTAGGTTAACTATCATAAACTGAGTTGAAGCCACATTAGATTTGTTTTCATGCTCACGGGTGGTTATATCAGTCAGCTAATACAGGACTAGTAAAGGCCTAGTGCACTACTTCATTTTTTTATTTAATTGAGATTTTTCAGGGGTTGCTGCAGCACCCTCAGCACCCTACTTCCCGCAGCTGTGTGTGGCCTATTTATAGAAATACATGGGACTTTCTAAAAGGAATGTAAAAGCTCTCACCCGTTTTAATGTTCTGTTGCTAAATTAATAGTAAAATGAAATGGGAACTGACCTCCAATGGTAATAAGATATCAGAGACTATTATTACTTGAAAGATCACATTGAATATCTCCCTTATCATGGTTTATAGAAAAGAAGTGCTTAGTAACTTTAGGATTCCGCTAAGAGTGAATAAAGGATTGTTTTAATTTGATCCATCATCATTTGGCTATTGATTGAGGCCCTTCTCCTCTTAAGATCAAAGAAGGCAAATGCTAGCCTAATTGATGACATGTCTGATGACATCAACACAGATAGCCTAATTAACAGTTCAAATAAATACAAAAAAATCCAATCATAGTGATAAAAATTAAGTTAGAAGTTATACCACTCTGGAAAATATTTGCCCTCTTCCAAGTATCTGGTTTATGTCAGGGCATCATCATCATCATCGTGAAAATACAGATCCTGCTGTCAGCTGAGTGGTTGGAAATAATGTCTGTCATTTATCAGTCTGACAGTGATGTAGTAGGAATGTAAAAGCTCTCACCCCTGTTTTAATGTTCTGTTGCTATATGAATAGTAAATAAAATTATTGAAATGGGAACTGACCACCAATGGTAAAAAGACTTCAGAGACCATTATTACGAAAATACAATCAAAGGTTGCAGTAAAGTGGCCTTGTTCTGTGGCTATTAGGAAAAGGATCATGGTTGTCTGAGGCATGTATGGGGCGTCCTGTTTTCAGTTAGTCATTTCCTGGTGGCTAGTGGATCTGTAAAGTAGCTTGCTCAAGGGTAGAGTTGATCTATTAATGTAATTCCCGCCACCAGTTACTGTGTTAAGCAGTACACTCTTAGAAAAAAGGATTCCAAAAGGGTTCTTCAACTGTCTCCATACGAGAACCCTTTTTGGTCCCAGGTAAAACTATTTTGGGTTCCATGTCGAACCCTCTGTTTAAAGGGTTCTACATTGAACCAAAATGGTTCTACCTGGAAACAAAAAGGGTTCTTCAAAGGGTTCTGCTATGGGGACAGCCTAATAACTCTTTTAGGTTCTAGATAGCACATTTTTCTAAGAGTGCACTTGCCGCTCTGACCTTAGTATTTGGTGCTATTACATTTGATTCTGTCTTAAAAGAAAACATACAGACTCTGTGTGTACTAATATACTTATTAGACTGTAATTACAGAAGTTATTCCATTCTAGTTATGCTGGCATAATGTCTATGTAATATATATGGAAGTGTGGCAGAGAATGGAAGGAACTATGTGGAGACAACAATAAGCCGGGCCTACTGGTATAAGCCTCTGCTATTATTGCTTGATGCTGATGTGTTGTCATACAACTTTCATTTATACTAAAGATGATGGGAAGCTAGCAAGATAAATGACCTGGGATGTCCTGGTTGTATTCCTCTAACCTTCCTTTACACAAAACATTATGGTGTTTCAAGTTTAAACAAGACTTTTATGTTTTATTCTAATTCTATTTCAACCACTAAATAAGTAGAAACACTAGATGTTCAGGGCTAATTCCGTTAGTAAGGAATGCCTTCTGATGGTATTTGAATTTTTACAGCTACTGTGTTGTGGATTCCTCCTCCTACCCTGGGGAGAGAACAGGGATCATTACCTAATAAGTCCATGTGTGGCTGGAATGGTTTGTTTATAATGGCCAGACAGTCAGAGTGGTGCTCTCATGAATCAAAAACATGCAAAAGTACAGTCATATAACTTTAAAGGGCTAAACAATGATATCAATGGCATCCACATAACTTCTCCTGTGAGATACTGTAAGAAATAGTTAGATGCAAAAAGGCACGGCTATCAAAAAGGCACACTTCCACAGTTATCAAAAAGGCACACTTCCACAGTTATCAAAAAGACACACTTCCACGGTTATCAAAAAGACACACTTCCACGGTTATCAAAAAGGCACACTTCCACGGTTAACAAAAAGGCACACTTCCATGGTTATCAAAAAGGCACACTGCCATGGTTATCAAAAAGGCACACTGCCATGGTTATCAAAAATGCACACTTCCATGGTTATCAAAAAGGCACACTTCCACAGTTATCAAAAAGGCACACTGCCATGGTTATCAAAAAGGCACACTTCCACAGTTATCAAAAAGGCTCACATCCACAGTTATCAAAAAGGCACACTTCCATGGTTATCAAAAAGGCACACTTCCACAGTTATCAAAAAGGCTCACATCCACAGTTATCAAAAAGGCACACTTCCATGGTTATCAAAAAGGCACACTTCCACGGTTATCAAAAAGGCTCACATCCACAGTTATCAAAAAGGCACACTTCCATGGTTATCAAAAAGGCACACTTCCACAGTTATCAAAATGCATACTCTGCCGTGAGCCAGAAACACAGGAACAAAAGTACATTTTTTGGAACTGAAGTGCTTTCTGACTTCATCTTGGGAAACAAGATTTTTCAGGTTTTCTACATGTGGAGCAGATGCTGATATCTGTCACAACAAATGTTGCCATCTAGTGGTTAGAGTATGTCAATAACCCCTTTCCAAACCAATATATTACAGTTGAGCTGGACCCATTAGCAGACCATTGAAGTAGTGTAGATTTGACTTATAAGACATGGTTACTGTCCATAGCATTTTTTATTTTTATGCCAAGATATTAAAAAATCTCAATACATAAACTTCCCATCACAACAAACAAAAAGGAGAAATACCGGCATTTTGTGTATGTCACTACGTGTCTAAGATTACATTCAATATTAAAATTGTAAAGAAAATTATATTTAGAGAAAAATATATTGTTTTACTCCGATGAAGGAGTTAATTACAAGGCATTTAGAATATACACATATAAATCATCAGGTATTTGAAATATGGCTTAATTGGCTTTTGTTTTCAAGATATGCACAATTAGTCCAAATCAACAAACAAGGTCTCTTTAACGAAGGAAGTATAGTAACAAGGTTTTGTTGAAAACGTCAGCTCCTTGTGTGATGGAGACGGTTCATCAGTATGGCACCAGTTTAAAAATGTCTTTCTGCCAATAACCTTGCTAGGTGGGTACAAGTATAATAAATAATAAAACAGCTATACAGAACAGGAAACCGATTATATTATGTAAATACAGGAAAAATATTAGTTGGTTTATAAGGAAATGTGGAAAGACTCTTTGATCCATTGGTCCCGGGAGTTTTGAGTTGGCTGGAGAGTCAGTGAAGTGCCAGGTAGATTCTGAGGTACATTATCACCATCGTTCTCCTCTTCATAATCATCCTCTTCCTCAGAGTAACTATTTTCTGTAGTGATGCTGCTCTCTGACAGCAGAGAGTTGGAGATGTCCTGAAAGGCTTCCTTGTACTCCTGGATGGACTCATAGAGATACCACAGCTGACAGTGCAGAGACATGTCCAACTGTCTGAGGCCCACCTAGGACACACAACAGGAAAGGTTAATTGTGTCAATAATCTCATACATTAACTATATAAACGTTGTCAATTTAATACAAATGAACAATAACAAATGTAGGTAAATTGAGCAGAAATAGCAGCTGATTAAATTAAACAAATAAAATAACCTTATTATTTCAGGATGTTCTCTAGATGTGTTATTTTCTGACAATAATCAAAGACAAAATGCTGTGAGAAATGATCAATTTGCTTTTGTTGTTTATCAAATTTCAGTATGTTTTTACATTTCTTACACTCTTGGAAAACTAGCCATAGTGCTAAAATAAATACTAATAAAATTAAATCAACTGATTACAAAATAATGTCCAACCATTTCTTCGCGCAGCACTGCGAGCCCTGCGTCCAGACTTGCAGGTTTGCTGCGGCCGAGACTTGTAGACTTGCTGATGTCGGCCTGAATGCGTGTCAGTTTACTGTAGACTTTTTTGATGTCCCTCCATGAGCCACCACTGGAGTTCAGGATGCCGCTGAGGCCTTTTGGCAAAGGGGGTAGTCCTTCGATTGAACAGACGCTGTCTGGACATTCAGGAGGACTGGACTGGAACTTGTTCATTTTCTACTTCAGTATCAATGTATTGTAATGAAACAGGCAGGGAGCAGGTCTCGAACCCTCGACCTTCTAGCCCGAGGTCCGGCGCGCTATCGACTGTGCCGCAAAAGCATGCTCCAGCGGCAGGGTCGATTTCCGCGCTTATAAACCCAGGGTCGTTACAGTATATATATATATATATATTTTTTTTTTGTTTGTTTGTTTTTACTTCCGCGCGTTTTATTATATGCTATCATATAACTGCCAGAAATATTAAATCATAAAAAACATACGGATTCAATAACGGAAGCCCACTATCAAGTACAGTATGTGATGATTTCAAAATAGTCGGCTATAGCCTAGTCGTTATTGTCTCAGATCAGCAATCCACCGATGATGAGCGTTTAACAGAAAATGTCGCAAATGTAGAGGGAATGTAGAGTTTCAATAAAAATACGTTGCTTCACCTTCAGTCCGGTTACTGTATTTCCAACGAGTCCTCAGCAGCATCCATCGTAGTGTGGATGAAAAACTGCTTAGACAATGAAAACATAACGGAAGCCTATGCAAATGGTACCAAGATGAATTCATATCTGATGTCCTTGCTTTGTTTCTACTACGCTTTCCTGTCTCAACTGCCAACCTCGCCCTGGATAACACCCCCTCCCCGTCCCACTTCATCGCAGCGAGACCGAGGCGCTGCACCGCTTCCAAAACACACTATATTTGGGGATAGAGGAAACAGTATTCGTACGTCCTTTGAAACGATATTGACGAATAACTAAAGTATCATATGTCGAGGCCGGTGTTTTATTTCATTCTAGCAATACCAAATTCTTCACCTTAACCCATTATCAAATGCTTAACCTCAAGACAAAACCACTGAAAACTCCCACCCAATCTTGCCATCCATAAATACAGAATATTCCAATTGTCCACCACAATTAAATCGGGGAGTGAACTGTGGATCTGTCTCCATCAGTACGTTCCTACTTTCGTCACACGTGATCTCAGACAGCACTGGCACGATTTCGACTTAACTTGGGTGAATGGTGCATCTTTCCATAGAGATCCGGCATTTACAAAATTACACTGACTGGCACAAGGCGGGAAATACAGTAACTAAATGTGTTAGTCACACGTGATACCTCAATTTGTGGGGCACTTGTATGTATTTGCTGCCTTGAATTGTATTTATACTACAACTCCTAAATCAAAAATGATCCACTATTAGTTTTTACAACACACACACTGACATTCGTTCAGTACTACATTACAGCAAACATCATTATGCATCCATCCAGTCTCTTATCAAAAACATCCTTAGTTACTCCAACACTATTTGTTAAAAAGTAGGAAAGTCCCACTACTGAATATTACAAATGTCATCTTCTAGTATAGATTGCTACAACACCATACAATCACATGACCACTCTGTCACTATATTGTAGTATGCCACATAAAACAAAGGCCACTTGTTTAAAAAGGAAGTAATAAGCACAGAGAAAGTATGAATAATGTGGATAAATTCAGATTTTTATAAACAATTGATGTACATTAATATCAACCAGTCAAACCCCACTCAACTGTATGTAGTTTAAAGAAATTCAACCACTCAGAGGTGCCCATTCTTACCATGCAAGTTTGTGTCAAAACTTCACCATGAATCCAGAGAAGACTTCAAATGAAAAGTAACAGCAATGTTTAAACAAATGTTACACTACAGGTCAGGCAATCAAAATACAAACTATGCATACACAGACAGTTGTCCAAGTTTATTACATGAACCTTTACCGGCTGAGGCGAAGCTGTTCACATTTGCCACAAAAACCTTTGCAAGGGAATCAAGCTGCTACAACTTCCGGTGTTGCTTATGCGAGCATGTGTTTATGCCTTGTTTCTGTTTTTAGAAATTGCCATCAGTTCAGTCTCATGATTGGTGAAGCTCTTTCAGGCTGCGCAGTGAATCTGCGCAGCTGCGGATGAGGCTGCACAGCTGGATACTAGCCTCTACTGAGGCTGAGTGCTGGAGCTCCTGTGTAGCCCACCGCAGCTTGTGCAGCACTGCATCCTCAGCACTGGACAGGGCTGGGTGAGGTGCAGGGGCTACTATGGGGGCTGCCACCTGGACTGGCTGAATGGATGGGGTGGATGTAGGGAGGAAGCTAGGGGTCACGGTGAGTGCAGGGGAGGGGTTGGCTGGTGGAGGTAGGGGTCCTCTCAGTCCTGACGCAGCTCCCTCGCAGTGCTCTGGTCGGGGCTGCCCTGTGATGGAGAGGGGGGTGTCACTGGAAGGGGCTCCATTGTCTTGATGGACAGGCTGAGAGGCTAGCTGTCTCTCTCTGACCTGTGACAGGGCAGCCTGGGCATTTAGTGCTGAGTGTGAGAGGACAGTAACAGGAAAGAGAAGGAAAGGAGAAGAAACATTTAGTTGGAACAAGACAATTATTTGTTCAGTTGCAAACTAATATTAGATTAGTCATAAGCAGGGCCCAGAGTTAGCTCAGGAAACTAATTTCCTAGCCTGACTACCGATCCACATTGCTCCAGCCAAACGTCACACCCACAAGTGTTTTCTTTGTATGGAGTGATCAATAAAGTAGCTAAATTAAATTCAGGATGAGTTCAGGCAACTTTCCCCCCCAGTCATAACATAAATGAACCTAGCCCTGCAGACTTACCTGGGTTGTCCTTGTCTACGTCAGAGTCCAGTTCCTGACATGCAACACAGTAGTTCTTCTTCTGCTTGTCCTGAAGGAGAATCGTCTGGACAGGCACAAACAACCAATTATTAAACTCAAGCCCAAATACTACTTAGACACTCATTAATCTCCAAAGACAAGACCAATCAATCCCTTTAGTTTTAAAAAGCATTACAGAGTAAATATATTTAGCTGTAGATCTCACTCAGTAAATATATAAAAGGTTGCAAATATATAAACTGGGATGGTCTGGATTATCCCCCACTCACCCCACATTGCTCGCAGCATTCTCCTAACATTTTGTAGCCTTTGAGGAGGTAGGCACCCATGAGCTTGCTTATTTTGTCCTGTCGTTCCCGCTGAGCATGAATAACCTTCATCTCAGATTCTGAAGGGGGTGTCCACTCGAAGTCATCGTCGTCTGACAAGAAAACCATGGAGGATGAGGAAACCGACATTCAAACTATCAGAACTCAGTCATATGGACACGGCTGGCTTGCAACTAGCTAGTTTAACTGACAGTACAGTAATTTAACGCGTTACGTTAGTCAATTTTGGTTAATTTATCAGCTAGCTAGGTGATGATAATCTAACGTTTGATAGTGAGCCAACAGTAGCTAGTTAGCAATAAAGTATTATGCGACGTCAGTTTGTGCTAACTGGAGACACCGGTAGACCAACTAGTTGGCTAACGTTAGCCAATTAGCCAGCTAAAGTTACTGTAGCTGGTTTAGCTGACCAAGCTAGCTGTCAAACTGGGCTTCCGGTCAAAACTTTAATTCCCCAAAACGGCAGAATCTAGCATTCTGAAAGACAATTAGCAAAATGAACTTTTGACTTAGCCTACCAAAATAAAACATAAGCATTTAAGGAAAGCAGCTGGTTTATTTACCTCCATTCAGTGCCATGATTCCACTGCTATCCCTGGTTGCTGCACGCCGTTGCTTTACAAAAAATGTATGTACACATGCGTGCACTAAGTTTGAAATGTAACCTTATAGGTTTGCTACTGCCACCTGCCGTAGTGGAAGACTATAGCTAGCTAAGGGTAAAGGGTAAAGTCTACAAAACAGAGTCAACTCTGTTTGTAACATATTCTAGTTTTGGGAACAGAAACCTGTATTGAAATCAAATGTTTCATCAATGAGAAAATTAGCAGAATGTTCTCCCACTGCCGGCAAATATGCTTCCTCGCACTACTTCCATATTTGGTAGTGAGTGGAACCGCCAAGCGGATGCTTCACATATATACATCCGGTGAAATATCTGTCTCATTGTTCTATCTGTGGTACAGTATGAAGATCACCCTTGTAGGCGATGTCATGGCGACGTTGGCTACCTTAAATCATGCGCAGAAACGTCATCGGGTCTAATCTTTCGGATTGCGCATGTGCAGGCCATGAAATCAAAGTCACTCCTTTAATATAAAGTTGTTTTTTACAAAAATTAAAACGTGTCAGTTTGTCACTTTTACGAGGTTGGAGTAATAACATGTTCAACTACATAAGACATAGTCTCGAATCTAGGTTGTGCCTTTAGATTTCGAGAAAATGTACCGCTAAGGAATAATGTTTCACTTCTCTCATTGACTTCTCAAACCCCAGCCTGGTCTGTTTTGCAAGCATTCCCGAAAGTCTCGCGATCTTCTACTTCTTCATCTGTGGATTTTATATGGCAACCAACTTTAAGGTTCATCAGGGACGGTCTAAATCGTCTCCATAAAGAAAAACACAATTGAATACTACATCCCCTTGGCTCTTCAACCCCATTACTCCTTAAATCTAATAACAATCTCTCCCTTTCCCTCACATATTGCTGGCACTGAAATAGAACATGTTCCACTGTCTCCATCTCCTCCTGACAGTGATCACACCTCCGTCAGATGTTTTCCTACCCATTTCTATGTACTGTTGAGCCTTGTGTGTTCCAGTCTCAGCCTTTTAATTACACTTTCCTCCCTTCTCTCTCGACTTCAGGACCTCCCTGCCCCCACCTTTTCCTGGATCTTAAGTAGTTGTCTTCCCTTTCCATCTCTTTTCCAAAACTCTTGTCATTTGTTTTTAACCACTGTTTTTATCAACCCCTTGGCTTCTGCTTTACTGATTGACAGTTCCATTTCAACATTTGGATGTTTAAGAACCTGCTTGGTGATAACATCCTCCTCCTCATTCCCCTCTACTCCCACATGAGCTGGTACCCAGAGGAACATCACAAATACCCCCATCTGTCTCACCATACAAGCACTGCAAAACCTCATACAATACATCCTGTCTGCTCCGATACACAAATGAGTGCTGCACAGGAGTCAGAGCAGATGACTACCCTGTCTGGCCTCACCTCCTCTACCCACTCTGCAGCCAAGAGTATGGCCAGCAACTCCATTGGGTATATGGATAAATTATCCTTTGCTCTTTTTGTCACAGCCACTTTAAACTCAGTAATACTAAATTCAAAAGGCACTCGCACATCTGAGCAATCTTTTTGCAGGTGCATGGCAACAGTTGAAACAGGATGAAGGAAAAAGGAAACCGCACACTGCTCTTGATAGTATCACTGATGTTTAATAAGCTTTACGTATCGGCCTCACGGCCGTCGTCAGAGCTTTTGTAAAAAAATAAAATAAAATCAGCACCCCTATGTAGACCTAGCCCCACCCACATCCGTTCCACGCATGGAAAGGGGTTGGAGGCAAAATAAAAATAAATAAGTGCTACCAAACATAACAATATGCATTTCACAAACACTACAAAAGTGTATAAATAAGACGCATTAAACACGTGCATAAAACCACAATGAGGACATAGCAAGTTTTCATTAATCATTGGGTACATCGTACGAAAAACATCAGAGTAATCTTAAATAGGCACATAATTCATGTTCAAATTCACAACATAACATACATAGGCATTTCATCATTAAGTCCTTTAGGAAATAGTGTCTGGAGGGTGAAAATCCAAAAACATTCTCTTTTGCTCAGTGTATTATTAATATCACCTCCCCTGTCTGATATCTTGACTTTCTCTATGCCACAACATCTAAAGGTAGAAATGTCATGTTTTAGGTCATTAAAATGTTCTGCGACTGGATAATCCCTGTCGTTTTGCCTGATTGAACTTTTATGTTCACTAATTCTCTGTTTGAGAGAGCGGGAGGTCTTACCGACATAGCACAGCCCACATGGACATTTAATCATGTAAATAACATGGGTGGTGGAACACGTAATGATATCATTTATTTGGAACCGTTTTCCTGTGTGGGGGTGGCAGAAATATTCACACTTCATCATATTGTTGCACTGTGCGCATCCTCTGCATTTATAGCTACCATTTGGTAGAGGGCGTAAAAGAGTCTGGCTGATTTTCTTTTGTGACTGGCAGCTGGCATGAACCAATTTATCGCGTAAATTGCGACCTCTCCTATACACAATAAGTGGTGGATTTTTAAATTCGGCCTGCAAAACTCAGTAATACTAAAAGCTGCACCTGTCCTTCTTGTTTTAGGGTCCTTAGATCCATCTGTGAATATATTAAAGAAATGATAGTACTGAGTTCTTAAATGTTCACTTACAACTGAATCCACTCCTTCCGCAACAGCTCTTACCGTCTCAGCTCTTACCGTCTCAGCTCTTACTCTCTCAGCTCTTACTCTCTCATCTCTTACCATCTCAAGCTACCCTAGATCACTGGCTGAGGGAGCAACCAAGGTGGGATAGCAGGAAGAACTACAGAGGGGCTAAACTCCTCCCAAAACAACCCCATCTCTCTCCATGCCTTTGCCTATCCACCCAAAACATCTATTCAGATTTCGTTCATGTTCCCAGCACTCTAGTAGCACCTTTTTTGTAGGTTGTGTAACCTTATGACCTTGAAGATTGACCCAATATGTCATGCCTAATTCTTGTCATACATCCATTTCCTGCAGTGGAATGACCAAAGTGTCCTCTAGTGGCCTCATGGGTGGAACATTATTAATATTTTTCATAATTTCATAATTAATACACTTTTTGCAGAAAATCCAGTGTTTCTATGTCAAATGGTTTTGGCATATTTCCATTTTCTGTGATGTATATAAAGTGTAATATTGGGATGCAGGCTATCTACTCAGAATATTGCAAAATGTGCTTTCACCGAAAAGCTATTTTAAAATCGGACATAGCGAGTGCATATAGGAGTTCTGTATCTATAATTCTTAAAATAATTGTTATGTTTTTTGTGAACGTTTATCGTGAGTAATTTAGTAAATTCACCGGAAGTGTTCGGTGGGAATGCTAGTCACATGCTAGTCACATGCTAATGTAAAAAGCTGGTTTTTGATATAAATATGAACTTGATTGAACAAAACATGCATGTATTGTATAACATAATGTCCTAGGCGTGTCATCTGATGAAGATCATCAAAGGTTAGTGCTGCATTTAGCTGTGGTTTGGGTTTATGTGACATTATATGCTAGCTTGAAAAATGGGTGTCTGATTATTTCTGGCTGGGTACTCTGCTGACATAATCTAATGTTTTGCTTTCGTTGTAAAGCCTTTTTGAAATCGGACAGTGTGGTTAGATTAACGAGAGTCTTGTCTTTAAAATGCTGTAAAATAGTCATATGTTTGAGAAATTGAAGTAATAGCATTTCTAAGGTATTTGAATATCGCGCCACAGGATTACACTGGCTGTTGAGTAGGTGGGATGCAAGCGTCCCACCTAGCCCATAGAGGCTAGCAGCTACCACAGCCAGTTCAGCTCTAGCTAGCCTCTAGCTACTGTATCTGTCTGGTAGCAGTATCTAACAGCTGTTGTGTGTATGGAAATGTTTTCTAGCCATTGTTTTGTTCTGTTTCAACATACATATATTTGATGATGTACCATTGTACCATCAGTTAGCAGAGCTAGCCAAAAGTTGGCTAGGAAAACTGACAGCTAGCTAGCTCACAAACTTTTGCTATTATTTTTGCCTCAATCACGCTAAACCTGAATCAAATGATAAAAACCAGGGTTTTTATTAGTCAGTATAGCAATGTAACATGATTGATCTGTCAGTTTCCCTAACTAATTCCCTTCTTTTCACACTGACATGGTTTAATAAGCTCTACAGGCTTCATGGTGCAGTCAGTACACAACACTATGCTCATCATGTCTTAGCAGGATCAGATGATGACAGGTGTCCCAGCAGGGTCAGACAGCCAGGGAAGACCAGTCTACGGAGCTCAGGTGAATTTTGCAGTATATTATAACAATCAGTGAATGAATACAAAGTTCCATCTTGAGTTGATTGGTAGGCTAGTCTGTGATCTGGGAATTTCAATTGTTGAACCATTGATTAAAATCATGGATAATATAATATAGAAATGTACCCCAATGTAGTTCTTTGTCATGCCTCTTCTTAGTATTTCTGAGCACATCTGAGCAAAGATGGTGACAGGGGTCTCA
Source organism: Salmo trutta (assembly GCF_901001165.1). Taxonomy (NCBI): domain Eukaryota; kingdom Metazoa; phylum Chordata; class Actinopteri; order Salmoniformes; family Salmonidae; genus Salmo; species Salmo trutta. The sequence goes on along the minus strand of NC_042968.1, from coordinate 83,486,520 downwards.
TCAGAGTCAAGCAGCCAGGGAAGTCTGGGATGGAGCTGAGGTGAATTTTTGCAGATACAACACTATTTTCTCTGTGTAGCAAACACTGGGCAAGCAAGAAGCTTCAAAGATTGAAACTATTTTAAGGCAGTCTGACAAATAGAGTCTTTTCCCAATGACACAAAGCATGTAAAACAAAATTGTGAGGAAGACCTGGGAGATGCTATTGATGATAATGAATGGATACAGATATGTTAGAATGCCCAGTCATTTTCATATAGACCATCCATTGAACGTACTATATGCAAGTGAAACTGAATATCATGCACACAGAAATGTCATTATTCTGCTGGAGGTGTAAAACACAAAAGGGGACATATTTTCATATGTTATGGCCTTGTGAAGGCTGGCTGAAAGAGTATGTTCTTCTATCTCAGCATGTCTACAGATTCTCTCTTCTCCCTGTTTTTGTTTGCTTGGAAATGTTGATACCGGAGACTGTTATCAGAAGAAACTGTAACCTAGCATTTATAGTGACTAACAAATGCATTGCCATTAATGGGACGGTTGGTTATCCTCCCACAATGGATGGAAGAAATGTCAAGTTATGTATCACTAGATACACTAGTATTTATTACTAGACTAAGGGTATACTGTGCAACTTTCATAAAGTGGAAGTATGACAAAGGGTGTCTTTATTGAAAACATGCCCATGTCAGGGGAGATAACTATTTAGGAAATCCCTAGCTGCTGGGCTGCTCATTCCTCAGTCCTTGCCTTGGGGGTCTGCCGTACTGTTGGTTGTCACTCTGGCCTCGGCCTAACACACCTGAAACCAATAATGAATGTTTCACTAAAATCTTAAAGCTGAGTAGGGGGTGTTTCGTTGGGGCGCTACAGGGCCGTGGACCCCTAGGGACAGGACGGGGTGACACAGCTATGTTGTGTGCAGATAAAAAGAGCTTTACAGTACTATTACACATATGATATTAATGATTTTAATTAGGGTGTACTGTTTCTGTGTGTTAATGTGTAGGTGTATGTGTGTTTTTACAACACTTTTGTTTTCAAATCTTTCATTGAGACATAAAAAAAAGATAGGAAGGAAGTTGTGTTGGGGAGAGAGTTCAGTTGTTGACTAGACTGGTGGGGGTTGGGCGTGCAGGTGGCTCGGGCTGGCTGGGCGGTCTGGCTGAAATTTAATAAAGACAATCAAAAGTCTTTACTTTATTTGTAAGAGTTGTTCATTTTTTAGGCTATTGGTTAAAGGTGCAACACAAAATTTATTATTGAATTATCATTGATCTACTTCAGTCTTATCAATCACTTAAACATATTTAATAATGATCTCTTATCTAGCTTGATGACTGGTCATTTTTGCTTTCTTTATGTTGTTCTAAATAGAGATGGCTAGAAAGGGCAGTGGGTGATATTAGATTGTGCAGGAAATTTGCTTTATATGCCCCCAAAAATGGGAGGACCCCCAGACCCCCCCACCAAGTTATTCCCCCCCACTTCTAAAACCAAAGTTGAGTCCCTGGTTTTGGTTGAGAGACTTTTGACACCAAGTTCTGCCATGTAAAACCAAAGAGCATCATGTTAGGGCAGCAATGCCTGCTTGTTTGGGCTTGGGCTTTGCAATTTCTCCTCCATCAGCTCCTCCATCTTCTCCAACCACACTGTCCTCTTTCCATCCTCCTTGCCACAGACCCTCTATCCAGTGGACAACACTGTCATCCCAGTCTCCTGGGAGCAGCAGTAAGAGGTAGCCCACCCCGATGATAGCTGCTGCAGCCATTCTGACCTGGCTGAGCTGGGGGGCTGCAGCGACATAGAAATCCACTGCTGCAGAGAGATACAGTAGGGGGTCAGGTATAGTGGAATGCTGTTTGAGATTCCCACAATGACTTCAGGAAAACCTGTATGAAGATCTCTCATGACACCGTTGTTTATCTTGATTTGTCATTTGGAGTTTTATAAGCAGATAAATATCATTGTTCTTTCTGTACCTGAATTAGCTGGGATGCTCAGTAACATTCCAAGAGAAATAAGGGAGGGGTAGGCAAGCACACTTCCTAGATTCACCAAGACATTGAAAGCTGATGGTGAGAGAGGAGGGACAAGAGTGAAGGAAATGTTAAAAACAGTTATTCAAATGAACTAATTTAATATCTGGATGTGTAGGCCGTCATTGAAAATATGAACTTGTTCTTAACTGACTTGCCTAGTTAAATAAATAAAAAAAATAGAATATCTGTACATAAATTAGCAGGGGAGTTTTACCGAGGAGCAGGGAGGCCATCACGCACAATGCGTCCCAGGGGATGTACTGGATTGGAGGCCAGTACTCCACATGTGTGAGGTAGAGTATTACACACACCCAGGAGTGGAGGACACAGCAGCATAGCCCCACACAGGACAGCAGGACACTGGCCGTACCCGGCTGCACCTCTCCCACTCGTTTTCTAAACAACACCTTGAAGAAAAGAAACGTACGTAAATACTTTGTGCTTATGTCTGCCAACCACAACAGTTACGATTTTGATTTAGGAAGGAGACCTAAAGACGAACTCCAGCTATTTTAAAAAGTTTTCTGTTGAAAAACAATATCCCACGTATACAGTTGAAGTCGGAAGTTTACATACACCTTAGCCAAATATATTTAAACTCAGTTTTTCACAATTCCTGACATTTAATCCTAGTAACAATTCCCTGTCTTAGGTCAGTTAGGATCACCACTTTATTTTAAGACGGTGAAATATCAGAATAATAGTAGAGAGAATGATTTATTTCAGCTTTTATTTCTTTCATCAAATTCCAAGTGGGTCAGTAGTTTACATACACTCAATTAGTATTTGATACCATTGCCTTTAAATTGTTTAACTTGGGTCAAATGTTTCGGGTAGCCTTCCACAAGCTTCCCACAATAAGTTGGGTGAATTTTGGCCCATTCCTCCTGACAGAGCTGGAGTCAGGTTTGTAGGCCTCCTTGCTCGCACACGCTTTTACAGTTCTGCCCACACATTTTCTACAGGATTGAAGTCAGGGCTTTGTGATGGCCACTCCAATACCTTGACTTTGTTGTCCTTAAGCCATTTTGCCACAACTTTGGAAGTATGCTTGGGGTCATTGTCCATTTGGAAGACCCATTTGCGACCAAGCTTCCTGACTGATGTCTTGAGATGTTGTTTCAATATATCCGCATAATTTCCCTTCCTCGTGATGCCATCTATTCTGTGAAGTGCACCAGTCCCTCATGCAGCAAAGCACCCCCACAACATGATGCTGCCATTGTAACAGTGTAGGTTCCGTCCCTCTCTTCGCCCCAACCTGGGCTCGAACCAGGGACCCTTGCACACATCAACAACTGACACCCACGAAGCATCGTTACCCATCGCGCCACAAAAGCCGCGGCCCTTGCGACGCAAGGGGAAACCCTACTTCAAGTCTCAGAGCGAGTGACGTCACCGATTGAAATGCTACTAGCGCACCACCGCTAACTAACTAGCCATTTCACATCGGTTACACTCACCCCCCCTTTGACCTCCTCCTTTTCCGCAGCAACCAATGATCCGGGTCAACAGCATCAATGTAACAGTGTAGGTTCCGTCCCTCTCTTCGCCCCAACCCGGGCGCGAACCAGGGACCCTTGCACACATCAACAACTGACACCCACGAAGCATCGTTACCCATCGCGCCACAAAAGCCGCGGCCCTTGCAACGCAAGGGGAAACCCTACTTCAAATCTCAGAGCGAGTGACGTCACCGATTGAAATGCTACTAGCGCACCACCGCTAACTAACTAGCCATTTCACATCGGTCACACCACCCCCGTGCTTCACGGATGGGATGGTGTTCTTCGGCTTGCAAGCCTCCCCTTTTTTCCTCCAAACATAACAATGGTCATTATGGCCAAACAGTTCTATTTTTGTTTCATCAGACCAGAGGATATTTCTCCAAAAAGTATGATCTTTGTCCCCATGTGCAGTTGAAAACCATAGCCTGGCTTTTTTATGCCGGTTTTGGAGCAGTGGCTTCTTCCTTGCTGAGCGGCCTTTCAGGTTATGTTGATATAGGACTCGTTTTACTGTGGATATAGATACTTTTGTACCTGTTTCCTCCAGCATCTTCACAAGGTCCTTAGCTGTTGTTCTGGGATTGATTTGCACTTTTCGCACCAAAGTACGTTAATCTCTAGGAGACAGAACACATCTCCTTCCTGAACGGTATGACAGCTGCGTGGTCCCATGGTGTTTATACTTGCGTACTATTGTTTGTACAGATGAACGCGGTACCTTCAGGTGTTTGGAAATTGCTTCCAAGGATGAGCCAGACTTGTGGAGGTCTACAATTCTTTTCTGAGGTCTTGGCTGATTTCTTTTGATTTTCCCATGATGTCAAGCAAAATGGCACTGAGTTTGAAGGTAGGCCTTGAAATACATCCACAGGTGCACCTTCAATTGACTCAACTGATGTCAATTAGCCTATCAGAAGCTTCTAAATCCATGACATTTTCTGGAATTTTCCAAGCTGTTTAAAGGCATGGTCAACTTAGTGTATGTAAACTTCTGACCCACTGGAATTGTGAAATAATCTGTGGAGTGGTTGTAAAACTAGTTTTAATGACTCCAACCTAAGTGTATGTAAACTTCCGACTTCATCTGTATATACAGTAGACACACTTATGGGTAAAAAAAACATGTTTTGCGCTAAATAGTGTTTTTTCGACACAACTGCAAACTTCAAGGCGTTGGCCAATGAAGGAGTTGGTCTGATGGTGCTCTCTGATGTCATCAGCCTCCCTGCTTGCTTGCGGGAGCAACAGAGAACACAAGAGGAAAGCCCCACCTCGTGCCATGTCATGAGGACACCTGGACCACCTAATGAGATGTGCCTTTTGTTAAGTAAATCACGCGATTAATGAAGTGAAACGGAGAATAGAGTAGGACTTTAATGGCGATGACCTTGTACAGGGCAGTGGTAGAAGCTGAGCCTACTGCCAGGGCCACCCCTGTGATTGAGTCGCTATGGAAACCATCAGCATACGCCATCATGACGATTCCTGTGATGGAGAGAATTACAGCCACTATCTGATAGAGAAAAAAGACACAGGAAGACATCACAGCTCAACACTGATGACAAGGAACACTTTGGCTATTATTGATTTGCTCAGCCATAAACATCACCTTTTAAAGGATAGGTATACATTAATTAATTTACTCAAACTCATCAAAGTCAAACCCCACATACGTAGTTGGTCAACAATTAACAGGTATACCCCAGCTTGGCTGGGGTACATTCAGTTCGGTTGAACATTTTCTACATTGTGTGACGGTTTGTACTGAACGACCCGTTTCCCGCACCATTCTTTAACAGCCTTTTGAGGTGTGTTTGCCCTCCGGTTGGTAACACTTGACTTGGATAGTCCATTTTTAGATGCTCTACAGACTACTGTATCTACAGACTCTACAGTAACATTTCAACTGTCAATGTACTAACCCAAACTCTAGCTGTAACCCTAACCTTAACCCTTACCCTAACTCTAACTCTAACTCTAACCTTAACCCTAACCTTAACCCTTACCCTAACCTTAACCCTTACCCTAACCTTAACCTTAACCTTAACCTTAACCCTTACCCTAACCTTAACCTTAACCTTAACCTTAACCTTAAACCTTACCCTAACCCTTATTCTAAACCTAACCATAGTCTTAGCAAGCAGTTGCTGTTCAACAGATAGTTTGTTGATAGTATGCCCATCTGTAGACCATCTACAGATGGAAAATCCGAACTGTCCAAATAAAGTGTGACCCTCCTGTTTGGTGGGTGGGTGGGGCCTGATCAATATGGGTTTGACCATTATACAGTGAGGGGAAAAAAGTATTTGATCCCCTGCTGAATTTGTACGTTTGCCCACTGACAAAGAAATTATCAGTCTATAATTTTAATGGTAGGTTTATTTGAACAGTGAGAGACAGAACAACAACAAAAAAATCAAGAAAAATGCATGTCAAAAATGTTATAAATTTATTTGCATTTTAATGAGGGAAATAAGTATTTGACCCCTCTGCAAAACATGACTTAGTACTTGGTGGCAAATCCCTTTGTTGGCAATCACAGAGGTCAGACGATTCTTGTGGTTGGCCACCAGGTTTGCACACATCTCAGGAGGGATTTTGTCCCACTTCTCTTTGCAGATCTTCTCCAAGTCATTAAGGTTTCGAGGCTGACGTTTGGCAACTCAAGCCGTCAGCTCCCTCCACAGATTTTCTATGGGATTAAGGTCTGGAGACTGGCTAGGCCACTCCAGGACCTTAATGTGCTTCTTCTTGAGCCACTCCTTTGTTGCCTTGGCCATGTGTTTTGGGTCATTGTCATGCTGGAATACCCATCCACCACCCATTTTCAATGCCCTGGCTGAGGGAAGGAGGTTCTCACCCAAGATTTGACGGTACATGGCCACGTCCATCGTCCCTTTGATGAAGTTGTCCTGTCCCCTTAGCAGAAAAACACCCCCAAAGCATAATGTTTCCACCTCCATGTTTGATGGTGGGGATGGTGTTCTTGGGGCCATAGGCAGCATTCCTCCTCCTCCAAACACAGCGAGTTGAGTTGATGCCAAAGAGCTCCATTTTGGTCTCATCTGACCACAACACTTTCACCCAGTTGTCCTCTGAATCATTCAGATGTTCAATGGCAAACTTCAGACGGGCATGTATATGTGCTTTCTTGAGCAGGGGGACCTTGCGGGCGCTGCAGGATTTCAGTCCTTCACGGCATAGTGTGTTACCAATTGTTTTCTTGGTGACTATGGTCCCAGCTGCCTTGAGATCATTGACAAGATCCTTCCGTGTAGTTCTGGGCTGATTCCTCACCGTTCTCATGATCATTGCAACTCCACGAGGTGAGATCTTGCATGGAGCCCGAGGCTGAGGGAGATTGAGAGTTATTTTGTGTTTCTTCCATTTGCGAATAATCGCACCAACTGTTGTCACCTTCTCACCAAGCTGCTTGGCGATGGTCTTGTAGCCAATTCCAGCCTTGTGTAGGTCTACAATCTTGTCCGTGACATCCTTGGAGAGCTCTTTGGTCTTGGCCATGGTGGAGAGTTTGGAATCTGATTGATTGCTTCTGTGGACAGGTGTCTTTTATACAGGTATCAAGCTGAGATTAGGAGCACTCCCTTTAAGAGTGTGCTCCTAATCTCAGCTCGTTACTTGTATAAAAGACACCTGGGAGCCAGAAATCTTTCTGATTGAGAGGGGGTCAAAAACGTATTTCCCTCATTAAAATGCAAATCAATTTATAACATTTTTGACATGCGTTTTTCTGGATTTTTTTGTTGTTATTCTGTCTCTCACTGTTCAAGTAAACCTACCATTAAAATTATAGACTGATAATTTCTTTGTCAGTGGGCAAACGTACAAAATCAGCAGGGGATCAAATACTTTTTTCCCTCACTGTACATCTCAAAACTTGTGCAGCACACCATACACAATCGCTCTCTGGGCTGCCATAATCACAACGTTCCCCAACTGGTCGTTCAATACAGTACCTTTTCCTTTGAATTAAACGACGAACACCGCTCTCTCAAGGGAAATCTTTTCATTTGAGAATGTTTTTATGGAAGCTTTGATGTGAGTATCTGGATGCTTAAATGAGTATCTACATTTGTAAATGCTTTGTGTTGCACTGTCCATCCACCCCCTTCCCCCTTTATCCAGCGCTAACAGAGGAGATGTTCTTACCCGTACACCCATGAACCGGTCGTTGAGTCCGATCCAGGATAGGAGGAAGATGAAGCCCTGGCTACAGCAGAGAATGGCGCTAGCATCTCCCGCTGAGATGCGACAAAGGGCCAGCAGGTACAGGTAGCCTGAGAGACTCCACAGCACGGAGAACGGTGCTGCACCCTTCAGGAGCACTCTCACTGTCATGTCCTCCTCCACCAGGAAGCCACTGCACTGCCTGGGACACAGGAAGACAGAGGCGCCTGGTGACTTGGTCAGCCTCTCTACCAATCCTCTGGATAAACAGCAGGGTTGTTTTTAAGACATTTGTTTAGCTGCTAGCCTCATGCAGATTAAAGCACAAAGCAGCTTGTCTTAAATATCTTGTCTGATACAGAGGGTTTGTGGCAATAGGTTTTCTATATTCCCTAAAAAGAAAACCATTCATTTAGAAATTTGACAAATCTAAAGTTACTGTAAATCCTTATATTACACTCTATCCAAAATAGAGAATCAATCTAGATGAGTGTAATAACAAAAACAGGAGGTGATCATGACTTCCTGCCACACATAGCCCTGTCAACCTTCTCTCAACCTGAAATGGGCCTACACCTGCCTGTCAGAGGACTCTTTAGCTGTTGTTTCACCTGAAGCAGGCTGTGGGCCACTGTCTCTGCTCTGCCCCTAGCAGGTGTCCCAGGTAGTAGAGGGGGAAGAGGAGGATGTTCCATGTACTGCAGAACCAAATAGTGAAGAAGGGGGCATGGAGCTGCTCCAGAGACTGCTTGGCACTGTGTGTGCCCACTGCCCACGCCAGGGCCACACAGCACCCAAGGACCAGCCCCCACACAGCTCGACACATGGCTCTCAGCGGGCAGCGAGCACAGCGGCTCTTACTGTCCTCTCTCTTCTCCTCCACACACTCTTCTGCCTGCCCTCCACCCCACCCTCCACCCTTCCCCCCACCCTGCCATCCACCCTGCCCTCCATCCTGCCCATCTTCAGCCGAAGGCTGGGGTCCCCTCTGTCTTTCAGCATGCTCTATATGGCAAAGGCAAAAAGAGAGAAAAAATGATCCTGTAGAAAACAATAACATAACAGATGCATAAAGATATAATTCTCATATGGGAAAGGGTAATAGAAGAATATAGCCCATATTACATTTTACTTCCAAGTTGCCTATTTCTGGTGGATCTTCAAGATATCACCGAATTATTCCCACAACCTGAGGTGTCAGTGCTTTTCTCATACTGAAGAAATATACAGTTGAAGTCGGAAGTTTACATACACCTTAGCCAAATACATTTAAACTCAATTTTTCACAATTCCTGACATTTAATCCTAGTAAAAATTCCCTGTCTTAGGTCAGTTAGGATCACCACTTTATTTTAAGAATGTGAAATGTCAGAATAATAGCAGAGAGAATGATTTATTTCAGCTTTTATTTCCAGTGGGTCAGAAGTTTACATACACTCAATTAGTATTTAGTACCATTGCCTTTAAATTGTTTAACTTGGGTCAAACGTTTTGGGTAGCCTTCCACAAGCTTCCCACAATAAGTTGGGTGAATTTTGGCCCATTCCTCCAGACAGAGTTGGTGTAACTGAGCAGGTTTGTAAGGCCTTCTTGCTCGCACACGCTTTTTCAGTTCTATCCACAAATGTTCTATAGGATTGAGGTCAGGGCTTTGTGATGGCCACTCCAATACCTTGACTTTGTTGTCCTTAAGCCATTTTGGCACAACTTTGGAAGTATGCTTGGGGTCACTGTCCAGTTGAAAGACCCATTTGTGACCAAGCTTTAACTTCCTGACTGATGTCTTGAGATGTTGCTTCAATATATCCACATAATTTCCCTTCCTCATGATGCCATCTATTTTGTGAAGTGCACCAGTCCCTCCTGCAGCAAAGCACCCCCACAACATGATGCTGCCACCCCTGTGCTTCACGGTTGGGATGATGTTCTTCGGCTTGCAAGCCTCCCCTTTTTCCTCCAAACATAACGATGGTCATTATGGCCAAACAGTTATATTTTTGTTTCATCAGACCAGAGGACATTTCTCCAAAAAGTACGATCTTTGTCCCCATGTGCAGTTGAAAACCATAGCCTGGCTTTTTTTATGGCAGTTTTGGAGCAGTGGCTTCTTCCTTGCTGAGTGGCCTTTCAGGTTATGTCGATAGAGGACTCGTTTTACTGTGGATATAGATACTTTTGTACCTGTTTCCTCCAGCATCTTCACAAGGTCCTTTGCTGTTGTTCTGGGATTGATTTGCACTTTTCGCACCAAAGTATTTTCATCTCTAGGAGACAGAACACGTCTCCTTCCTGAACGGTATGACGGCTGCGTGGTCCCATGGTGTTTATACTTGTGTACTATTGTTTGTACAGATGAACGCGGTACCTTCAGGTGTTTGGAAATTGCTTCCAAGGATGAACCAGACTTGTGGAGGTCTACAATTTTTTTTCTGAGGTCTTGGCTGATTTCTTTTGATTTTCCCATGATGTCAAGCAAAGAAGCACTGAGTTTGAAGGTTGGCCTTGAAGTACATCCAAAGGTACACCTCCAATTGACTCAAATGATGTCAATTAGCCTATCAGAAGCTTCTAAAGCCATGACATCATTTTCTGGAATTTTCCAAGCTGTTTAAAGGCAGGGTCAACTTAGTGTACGTAAACTTCTGACCCACTGGAATTGTGATACAGTGAATTATAAGTGAAAAAATCTGTCTGTAAACAATTGTTGGAAAAATGACTTGTGTCATTCACAAAGTAGATGTCCTAACCGACTTTCCAAAACTATAGTTTGTGAACAAGAAATGTGTGGAGTTGCTGAAAAACAAGTTTTAATGTCTCCACCGTAATTGTATGTAAACTTCACACTTCAACTGTATATGACATTATCTACAAGCACTGAAATGGATAGATAATATCTTAATATGCAGTATTACATGTCACTGTGATTTGTCACACCTGACCTACACGTAAATGAATACACATAATGTTAGATTTATGCCTAAAACTAGAAGAAAGCTATGAAATATACTTACCCTGTGGAGTGGGCAGCAGAAAGACAGCAGGACCAGTGGAGGGCGAGGGAGACACTTTGGCTGTTTGTTTGTTCATGGCCATCTCTAGTGTCGGCTCTTCTCTGGACACTGAGTCCTTCTACAGCCATGGGCTCTGGGTGGTAAGCCTTTGATGTGTATGGAGAATTAAGTTGCTTAAACTCAGCCAACCCAGAATGATCTGTGGTTACTATGATTACTCCCCCTGCTCACAGACCATCTAATACCAGGAGGTTGCTTGAAGCCACTAACAGAACTGCAAATGTGTGTTTAGTGAGACGTGTTTACATATTGCCCTCTGAAATGTGTGTAAGTGATGTGGAATACTGTATACCTGTAATTTTTCATTGCAGTAAAGCATTGACATATTTACATGGTTTGCTGGACAGGTGTGTCTGATGTAGAGAACACCATAAACTGGGTGGTTTGAGCCCTGAATGCTGATTGGCTGACAGCCGTGGTATATCAGACATTTTTACTGGGTGGTTCGAGCCCAAGAATGCTGATTGTCAACATTGCCAAGCTGTGGTATATTAGACAGTATACCACCAGTATACCACCGGTATACAACATTTATTTTTACTGCTCTAATTACATTGGTAAGCAGTTTATTATAGCAATAAGGCACCTTGGAGGTTTGTGATATATGGCCAATATACCACGGCTAAGGGCTGTATCCAGGCACTCCGCGTTGCATCGTGCATAAGAACAGCCCTTAGCCATGGTACATTGGCCATGTACCACACCTCTTCAGGCCTTATTGCTTAATTATAAAACATGTTTTGCTATGAAGACGTGACGTTACCTGATGCCAGTTCAGCACCATGGACAGTTCCCCTCAATGCACTGCAGTGAATGGATGAATACCCAGTCTTAGAAGTATATGAGTTGTTTTTATTTGGTTCAATGACTTATCAGTCCAAAACATCCAAAACACTACCGGACTCCCTGTTTGATGGAGTAGTTTAGGTGGGAGTTTTATCCGCAAACCAATAAACCCCTTTATACTGAATGTGTTCATTAACCCCCTTGGTTTTATGTGAGGAGTACAGAGTGAATGGTTAATTAAGCTATGTGTGAAATGATATGAGTCATACGCATGGCTGGATATCTACATACATTACAGTACAGGTACTACAGGCTCACATTGACAAAACCACTAAAATACAACACTGAGAGAAATCAACATCATATAAAGCTGTTAACATTTTTTATTGATGGTTCTTCCTATGAGGTATTCCAGTTTCTTCTTTGCTTTGGTCATCAGCCTTTCAATCTGGACAGCCATCAACAGCTTTGCTCCATTGAACTTTGCAGTCCCTTATTCCTCGTCTTCTGGAATGTACTCAGCCTCAAGGGTAACATGCGTTCTGGGGATTCACAAAACACATACAATAAATATGGCTGCTGGGTGACTGTCACAGACGACTACAGTGAATGATGGCACATGAACTGAGGCAGTGAACTCTTGTGCTAAAGTAATGTCATAATTAGAATCATTCGATTCAGTCACGGGATCATCTGATTCATCTACAGTTGTTTGAACTTCATTGAAATACAACCGCGGGTGCCTTTATGCTAGCGCTATCCAATACTGGTGATCGTAAGGGCAAAGCCTGCCCTCTATAAAAACCAGAGTTCAACAGCCCTCCAATGAACGGGCACTTCACATCAAAGGTGTGTCTACTGTACGTTAGGGTCTATAAGTCTGTTGGATAGAAGCTCACCTTCACTCTCCCACCGGGAGACCTCTGCAGATCATAAAGGAAACACGAAAACAGCACAAGGTCACGAGGCAGTACAAAATGACTTTCAAATGTGCATAACACAGACTATGTTTTATTAAAGCTGAACACTGCAGTGTATGCTACTAATACGTATTTAAAATGATATCCTAGAATGTTTTACTCACACATCTGCTCATGTAATGGGGTTGATTTTGTAGAAGGGAAAAGAGTTGAAAGGTTACATTAGTAACATTGAATAGCAACCTTGAATGAGTAGAGAGTGTCGTGGAAAATTGCAAGATTATGTTATAATGCTTGTATTGTATTATAATGGTTGTTTTGTTCGACAGAATAGAGTATTCTGTTAACTATTGTGTGTGTGTGTTTTACTGAGGATGGGCCTCTATGAGATAGCCCTGACAGAGGAGATTTACGATGTCTTTGGGTAATAAAGCCTAAAGAGCATTCCAGAGAACATGAGCTAATGGTTCTGTTCTATACCGTACCAGGGAGAGACGGTTCCAGTTTGGAGTAGGAGGAACAGACACTGGTCTATACAATGGAAACTGTTGACACAGCAGTTGCTGTTTGCTATGTTTTATATATATCTTTCATACAAATCTTAACCTTGTGAACGTCCAATGTATCTGTTGTTCGTCATGTACGTTGATAGGGGTGTATCTTGGCTATAAAAGATCTTTGTACTTTTGTGTTGTCACTTTCAATGGCGCATCATTGAAAGTCAAGTGCTATTGCAAAGCTCTTATCATTAAAGATGTAGTTTAAGTATAACTCTGACTGGTGTGTGAAGTTTGTAACTCTCCTCATTTGGTAATGCAGAAATTAGCCACCACAAGAGAGAGACATTGCACCCTCACCACATCAGTTCTACTTTGACAGTTTATTAGATATGGTAAATCCTATTATTCATTAGGTAACACTATTACTTTACCTTGGGGTTTGGGGTTCATGAGGATCAAGGGGAGCTCCACCTGTACGTCACTGGCTGTCAGACCTCCCAACAAGCTGAGTGGGAGTGAAGAACATAATTGGTTAGCATTTAATATTTTCCTCAATTTCAATGTAAAACATGGCATTGGCTTACAGGCAAACATGTATTTAATCTAAGACTTACCCTCCTGAAGACACCATCAAGTTGACCTTGATTTTGTAGGAAACCAAGATTCCCAACACTTCTTTATCCATACCGTCTCTCATACTGATGAGGAGAAAGGAGAAGACAGAGATGGACTCAGGTTGTTTGTGTCTAGATTTGAATGTGAAAATAATGTAGACTGCCACTCACATAGTGTTGGAGGCCAGGTTCGTGTCCTCGTCCTTCAGTCTGCCGTCCAGCGCCAGACCGCGCTTCTCCTTGTTGTCAGCCAGTAGGGGGGTGATAGTGAGGGATTTATCAAATGTGCTATTGGCCTCTATTGTCTCTCTGTAGGAGAAGGTTGGAGATGTTAGTGGATCAGGAGAAGAGCACTTCTTAGAAGATGATGAGGAGAGGGTTGGTTTCTGTCTACTCACCCAAACTCTTGACAAAGTACGGTTTTGGTGTATTTGTCCGCGGAGTAGAGCACCACATCTGTAGTCTGGTCAACTGGAGGAAAGAGCCCACTGTTATAAACTTAAGAATAGTATTTTAGTTCTAACATTCAGAGTCAGCAGTGATCGACTTACCGGTGACTTTAATTTTTGTCACTGTTTTGGTGGTTTCATTCTTGACTTTGACGTTGACATTGATCGGATCTCCATGGTAATAGATCTGATATCAATATAAGAAAAACAATTCTACTGTTTGCAACCCCTTTTTGTCATGTATTCTAATATAGCTGCTACAGTATATGCGCTGTAGAAGCCGGTGAGGATTTCGGTTTAACTCACCTCCTTATCCAGAGAGGCCTCCAGGTGGACAGGCTTGTCAGACATCATGAAGCTCTTGCAGATGTCAGCCTTGGGACCAGGAGCACCAGTTGCATCTGGGGCAAACTGGATCTTACGGACGATCAGACGGGCAGTGTCTCTACAAGGATGGAGGGAAAGTGGCAAAGAGAAGGAAGGAGTGAGACAGGGAGACAGGGAGAGAGAGAGAGAGAGAGAGAGAGAGAGAGCGAGAGAGTGAGAGAAAAAAAGTGTCAGAAAGAAACAGTTGTTTTTACATGTAGAGAATTTTCATGTCTTATTGTGTAAAGTATTTCAATAAAAGAAGATGAGTATTTGGACAGCCACTCACTTCTTGTCAAGTTTCTCTTCTGGGTCTGCCACATCTGAAATGTAGGTCTTCACTTCAAAGTCCACACCGCAAGCCTAGGTATACACAAAAGGCCAATGTAAATATCATGAATCATTGAATTTAATATATCTGGGGTAAAAAATATATATAAATAGCAAGGCAAGAGCCTACCTTTCCAGCATCATCTGGTCCTGGCTGGAGTGTGACAGAGCAGGGAAGGTTTACGGGAATGTCGAAAGTGAAGGCATGGCCCTGCTCTCCTGCCTTCTTGAGCAGGCAGTCATGCATGGGAGTGAGGGTGGGTTTGTGGTCAGCAGCAGGGTACAACTGGAGGTGCTTGAACCAGATGTCTTTCCTGAAGGACAGTCCAATGACATCCAGGTCCTCACGGCCATAACGGAAAGCACAGGCCAGCTGCACAAACACTAGAGACCAGGATAAACATTAGAGATCAGAACAAACACTAGAGACCAGGATAAACACTAGAGACCAGGATTAACATTAGAGACCAGAACAAACACTAGAGACCAGGATTAACACTAGAGACCAGAATAAACATTAGAGACCAGGATAAACATTAGAGACCAGAACAAACACTAGAGACCAGGATAAACACTAGAGACCAGGATACACATTGGAGACCAGAACAAACACTAGAGACCAGGATAAACACTAGAGACCAGAATAAACATTAGAGACCATGAAAAACACTAGAGACCATGATAAACACTAGAGACCAGGATAAACATTAGAGTCCAGGATAAACACTAGAGACCAGGATAAACATTAGAGACCAGAACAAACACTAGAGACCAGGATAAACATTAGAGACCAGGATAAACATTAGAGACCAGAACAAACACTAGAGACCAGGATAAACATTAGAGCCCAGGATAAACACTAGAGACCAGGATAAACATTAGGGACCAGGATAAACACTAGAGACCAGGATAAACACTAGAGACCAGGATAAACACTAGAGACCAGAACAAACACTAGAGACCAGGATAAACATTAGAGACCAGGATAAACATTAGAGACCAGAACAAACACTAGAGACCAGAACAAACACTAGAGACCAGGATAAACATTAGAGACCAGGATAAACATTAGAGACCGGAACAAACACTAGAGACCAGGATTAACACTAGAGACCAGGATAAACATTAGAGACCAGGATAAACATTAGAGACTGGAACAAACACTAGAGACCAGGATTAACACTAGAGACCAGGATAAACATTAGAGACCAGGATAAACACTAGAGACCAGGGTAAACATTAGAGACCAGGATAAACATTAGAGACCAGGATAAACATTAGCCAGTGTATAATCATTCCGCAGGACTACTAACATTAGCAACTTATCTGTAAAAAATAGTATTGTAAAATAATGTGTACCTTTCTTGCCTCCAAGGTCTGCAGGATCAATTTTCACCACTCCCTCTGTAACAACGATGGGGAGAGATTTTAGAGATTTTCCCCTCAACACAAATGTCTAAACTTACAATACAGAAGTGCCAAGTATAAAAGTAAGAGTTACCGATGGAGTCCACACTCTGAACATGGTCGACGTAGTCTCTCTTTCCCAGGTAAAGGGTAAGCTGAAGATAAGAAGAAAAAAAAGGTCAAACAGAATGTTTCTGGAGCTCTATCACATTTATCACAAATAGGTGATGGTCTTTACTTCTATGGGGCAAGTATTAGAGAGACAGAAAAGGTTTTCACTTACTGCGCCATTCCCAGAGGTTTTCTTGTATACCCTGAGAAAATATCAAACCAAACGGTCAGCAGTGTTTAAAACATTTCTCTGTCTTACTTTAGTGACCAAAGTAGCACATTCTGCAAGGATTAAACACTCAATGTTAATTTCAAGTAGTGAAAAAACAAAGGTTTATCGGAAGACAAATTATCAATCAACAGTCAATCAAATGTGCAAAGGTATGCAAATTATAATGACACAACCCGATATAAACATATTATTTATACAAAATTATGATAACTGACATGTTTTGTCCAAAATGCTTCCTAATCCTGAGAGTTTGGAGATGGGTTTGTCAGACCATACTGAGGGCAGAAGGTATCAGTCAGGGTCGTACATTGTCTTACATGAGCAGATCTGAGGAATTAACCCTTGAGTGTAATATTACCTAACTGACTGGATTTGAGTCATCTGTTATAACCCTACTCGATGGTATCTGTTAAATGGTGCAGAATAAGAAAATGTATCAAACAAAAACGTCAAGAAATTCCTTTAATACTCAGAGGACTGCTGACTATGTCAGGAAATAACACAGGAAATAACATGGGTTCTCTCCAACACTCAGCACATGGATATTAATACCATGAAGTGTTATCATTCACAAAGGATTTGTCCATCTGTTAGTGACATTAGCCTTAAGTCAGAGTTTTCATCTCCCATAAGGAGAGCATTGTTTCTTCTGTAGGTTTTAAACTGTCAAAATAAAGAGAGTAGCACACTCCATATATAAACTCCCAGTAATTTATTGGGTATTTACCAACGTTTCGGCATCACTGTGCCTTCTTCTGTAGGTTTTAACAGCATGGGTTGAGTTGCATAGATTGAGTTGCATGATTCGAGTTGCCATAAGGTGCTAGTGAAAGTCAATAATAGGTTTCCCTGAGGACTACTGAGAAGAGAGCTCCAGTCAGTTCAACAGGATTCGAGAGAGAGGCAGGCAAGGCTGCAGCTTTGACTTGAGCGCCCTTGAATACCACAAGCACTACGTGTTGAATGGTCACTCATGCAGCGGGGGCTTACAGATAGGCCTACATGAGATAGATAGGAACACGCTTAGAAGAAAAGGTGCTATCTAGAACCTAAAAGGGTTCTTCGGCTGGCCCCATAGGAGAACCCTTTGAAGAACCCTTTTTGGTTCCAGGTAGAACCCTTTCGGTTTCTATGTAGAACCCTTTCCACAGAGGGTTCTCCATGTAACCCAAAAGGGTTCTTCAATGGGTTCTCCTATGGGGCCAGCCGAAGAACCCTTTTGGAAACCTTTTTTCTAAGAGTGTATTAAAATAGAGGAGTGTTGCTACCTCTCAGTAGAAAAGGTTTCTAAGTGGAATTCTTCCCATGTGTGCTTCTAAAGCGTAGTGAAGATGAGGAGGTGCATATAAGAACATCTACTCTGTGACACCTGAGAAAGTCAAAGTTAGATGTAGTGGGTGAAAGAACAGGTTAATTCAATAGATCCATCTGCCTCTGGGCTCTCTACAGATAAGAGGCTTTTTGGGGCAAGGTGTCCTCAAATGGTCTGAAACACTTGCAAACAGCCAATTACATTGGCCGAACAAACAAAACAAAGTTTTACTAGTAACATAGTAATAGTAATATAGACCATGTATGACATTCAATAACGTTGCAATGCTATCAACATGTAGTCTAATTGAAAATCAGGTGGGGGCTTACTTAGACATTTTTCAGCAATTTCAGGAATTCTTTCTGTGGAGACAAAACAAAACAAAACGTGTGAGTTCATGAAAATGACAACAAAAAGTGAATCTCAATCACAATCAGGCATAACCCCTGATTCACCAATGAGTTATGGATGAAAGGATGCTGTATCCGTGTTGAGTGACAGGGAATAATCTGGTGGAATGAGATTACAGCATCACTGTTAGCTGTCCTGAGCCAAATCTTGGCTGGGGTTTAGCTTTTCAAAGTACTGCTGCTATTGACAACGCTCATCTAGTAGACTGCAGAGGCACAGAGACCCTAACAGTAGCTAAACGTAACCTGGACAGGATTTACAAGGTAGCACATTGTTATGTAATACTGCATTCTAAACGGAGGGGCTTCATCCTCACGTCCCTGGTGGATTACACATATTGACCAAGGTTTCCCAAAAGCATTCACAAGGTCACAGGGTCACAAGGTGTCTTACTTTCCTGAAACATTTACAGCGGATAGACGAAGATAATAAAATGAGATCATAATAGTATCAATACTCATAAAATAAATAAAAGAAGAATAAGAATTATCTCATTTTAGTCTAACCGAAAAATAAGTTTAAATCCACTATTGACATTTCTCTGTATTTTGGGACTGTATCACTTTCTATCCTCAACAATGTTGCTGTCCATGGTCCAGATCTCAATACAAGACCGGTATTCAATCAATTACAGTAGATTCCTGGATAGTGCTTCCAGAAGTGTCCCAAATGGATACGCCACGCACAGGAGGTTGGTGGCATCTTAATTGGGGAGGATGGGCTCATTGTAATGGCTGGAGAGGAATGAGTGAAATGGTATCAAATGCATCAAACACATGGTTTCGTCCTCCCCTCAGCAACCTCCACAGACACCATGGTATTGATGACCATGGTGAGCAGCCTTCTTGAGTTGCATTTAGAAAGTGTTACAGAGACTACCTGTATAGTTTACAGGTAGTAGCTGGCTATATTTCATTAGTAAGAAGTTAAGACTGGATTGTCAGCAGTCAGCTGTCTTTATCAGAGAGATCTGTTCCACAATGTAATAGCAGCATATTTCTCCAACAGATAGCAGACACTGCCAGTGGGCTACCAGGCACTGCCAGTAGGCTACCAGACACTGCCAGTGGGCTACCAGACACTGCCAGTGGGCTACCAGACACTGCCAGTAGGCTACCAGACACTGCCAGTGGGCTACCAGACACTGCCAGTAGGCTACCAGAAACTGCCAGTAGGCTACCAGACACTGCCAGTAGGCGACCAGACACTGCCAGTAGGCGACCAGACACTGCCAGTAGGCTACCAGACACTGCCAGTGGGCGACCAGACACTGCCAGTAGGCGACCAGACACTGCCAGTAGGCGACCAGACACTGCCAGTGGGCTACCAGACACTGCCAGTAGGCTACCAGAAACTGCCAGTAGGCTACCAGACACTGCCAGTGGGCTACCAGACACTGCCAGTAGAGTACCAGAAACTGCCAGTAGGCGACCAGACACTGCCAGTAGGCTACCAGACACTGCCAATGGGCTACCAGACACTGCCAGTAGGCTACCAGACACTGCCAGTGGGCTACCAGAAATACTGCTAGTAGGCTACCGGACACTGCCAGTTGGCTACCAGAAACACTGCTAGTAGGCTACCAGACACTGCCAGTTGGCTACCAGAAATACTGCTAGTAGACTACCGGACACTGCCAGTTGGCTACCAGAAACACTGCTAGTAGGCTACCAGACACTGCCAGTTGGCTACCAGAAACACTGCTAGTAGACTACCGGACACTGCCAATAGGCGACCAGACACTGCCAGTAGGCGACCAGTCACTGTCAGTAGGCTACCAGAAACACTGCCAGTAGGCTACCAGACACTATCAGTAGGCTACTAGAAAGACTGCTAGTAGTCTACCGGACACTGCCAGTAGTCTACCAGACACTGCCAGGTGGATACCGGACACTGCCAGTAGGCTACCAGGGATTTAACCCACTGCCATTTCCAGTATCAGATATCAATGAATTAGATTGAGTAGCTATATGCCTGAGTGTTGTACATTTTACTGCAATTACAGTGGGGATGCTATGTTACTTTTCTATCCTTGACCTGAGTGACAAAAATAATCCTTACAATGTAATTCACTTAATACCTTTTACTATCCCCTACTAAATCTGACTGACATGGGTATTAACAAGCCAAACAGGAAAGACCTAAGTGTTTACGAAGTCAGGGTTGAGCTGTTCCATGCTACTATAACATTTGAGGCTCCTAATTATGCAGTGCGTAATGTTCATTGAAGCGCAACAGTTGTTGTCCCAATGTCAAAATATAATTGGTTTGCTACAAGTTGAAGCATGTACCAACTTATTTTCAACTATATTACCGCGGTTTAGACAGCATCAATACTGGTTTAAAGCCAGTTGAAAACTGTGTAGGCATTGAAAGTTTGAATTATTCTACCTATTTGCAGTTAGGACATCCTCTGTTGTTATAATGTCCTTCTGATATTCACAGAGTAAGGCTTTGTCTCTTCCGTCATCCCTCCCACTACAAAACTACAAAGCTGTGAAGCAAAAAGAATGGTGATGTCTTACCTTTCTTAAAGATATCAGTGTTCCACTGACGTTCAAATCCCTTGAGTGTTCTATGGTTAGAGTGCAGTCTCTGACTGTTGACATCACTCTTTATAGCCGGACCTCTGACCCCTCCCCCGACTTAACTTTCTTGTTTAAGATGCTGTTGTCTGTCTCTCAATCCAATTATTCAATAAGCAAACACCTTTTTTGACAACATATGGTTTAAAAATACCACAGCCAACTGATTTAAAACGTGCAATGCACAGTAAAGTACTCCCAGGGACAGAGACATGACCTTGATTTATGGTAAGTATAAAACAACAGTGATTCTCTAAAGCCTGTTGTTGGTCCTGTGGCTTACAGTGTGCTGAACATCTAATACTCACAGGGTATTGCACTCTATAGGAAAGAGGCCTACCTTAGTAATTGGGTACAATACTTTGTAAATTAACTAAACTTTTCACCTTTGAGTGTGAAAAAATGTACACTATTGTTCACAAGTTTGAAGTCACTTAGAAATGTCCTTGTTTTTGAAAGAAAAGCACATTGTTTGTCCATTAAAATAACATCAAATTGATCAGAAATACAGTGTAGACATTGTTAATGTTGTAAATGACTACTGTAGCTGTAAACGGCAGATTTTTTATGGAATATCTACATAGGCATACAGAGGCCCATTTTCAGCAACCATCACTCCTGTGTTCTAACAGCACGTTGTGTTAGCTAATCCAAGTTTACAATTTTAAAAGGCTAACTGATCATTAGAAAACCCTTTTACAATTATGTTAGCACAGCTGAAAACTGTTGTGCTATTTAAAGAAGCAATAAAACTGGCCTTCTTTAGACTAGTTGAGTATCTGGAGCATCAGCATTTGTGTGATCGATTACAGGCTCAAAATGGCCAGAAACAAAGACTTTCTTCTGAAACTCGTCAGTTTATTCTTGTTCTGAGAAATGAAGGCTATTCCATGCCAGAAATTGCCAAGAAACTGAAGATCTCGTAGAAAGCTGTGTACTACTCCCTTCACAGAACAGCGCAAACTGGCTCTAAACAGAATAGAAAGAGGAGTGGGAGGCCCCGGTGCATAACTGAGCAAGAGGACAAGTACATTAGAGTGTCTAGTTTGAGAAACAGACGCCTCACATGTCCTCAACTGGCAGCTTCATTAAATAGTACCCGCAAAACACCAGTCTCAACGTCCACAGTGAAGAGGCGACTCCGTGATGTTGGCCTTCTAGGCAGAGTTGCAAAGAAAAAGCAGTATCTCAGACTGTCTAATAAAAAGAAAAGATTAAGATGGGCAAAAGAACACAGACACTGGATAGAGGAAGATTGGAAAAAAGTGTTATGGACAGACAAATCTAAGTTTGAGGTGTTCAGATCACAAAGAAGAACATTTGTGAGACAGAAAAAATGAAAAGATCCTGGCGGAGTGCTTGACGCCATCTGTCAAACATGGTAGAGGCAATGTGATGGTCTGAGGGTGCTTTGGTGGTGGTAAAGTGGGAGATTTGTACAGGGTAAAGGGGATCTTGAAGAAGGAAGGCTATCGCTCCATTTTGCAACGCCTTGCCATAACCTGTGGAGGGCGCTTAATTGGAGCCAATTTCCTCCTACAACAGGACAATGACCCAGAGCACAGCTACAAACTATGCAAGAACTATTTAGGGAAGAAGCAGTCAGCTGGTATTCTGTCTATAATGGAGTGGCCAGCACAGTCACCGGATCTCAACCCTATTGAGCTGTTGTGGGAGCAGCTTGACTGTATGGTACGTAAGAAGTGCCCATCAAGCCAATCCAACTTGTGGGAGGTACTTCAGGAAGCATGGGGTGAAATCTCCTCAACAAATTGACAACTAGAATGCCAAAGGTCTGCAAGGCTGTAATTGCTACAAATGGAGGATTCTTTGACGAAAGCAAAGTCTGAAGGACACAATTATTATTTCAATTAAAAATCATTATTTATAACCTTGTCAACGTCTTGACTATATTTCCTATTCATTTTGCAACTCATTTCATGTATGTTTTCATGGAATACAAGGACATTTCTAAGTGACCCCAAACTTTTGAACGGTAGTGTATATTTTCAGTTTGCGAAACATATCTTATATGTTGGCTACATTACTAGTTTAGCTGAATTAACTTAAATATTGTGTTCATCTAACAATATCTGCTTAGTGCTGTAATGTGTTCGTCTAACAATATCTGCTTAGTGCTGTACTATGTTCATCTAACAATATCTGCAGAGTGCTGTACTGTGTTCATTATTACTTGCTATAATTTATCAACCTTACAATGTATCCTGGACACATCATAAGTGATGTAACCTGGGTAGTCCAGGATAATAATAACAGTAGTCCAGGATAATAATAACAGTAGTCCAGGATAATAATAACAGTAGTCCAGGATAATAATAATAGTCGTCCAGGATAATAATAATAGTCGCCCAGGATAATATTAACAGTAGTCCAGGATAATAATAATAGTCATCCAGGATAATAATAATAGTAGTCCAGGATATAATAACAGTAGTCCAGGATAATAATAACAGTAGTCCAGGATATAATAACAGTAGTCCAGGATCATAATAACAGTAGTCTAGGATAATAATAACAGTAGTCCAGGATATAATAACAGTAGTCCAGGATAATAATAACAGTAGTCTAGGATAATAATAACAGTAGTCCAGGATAATAATAACAGTAGTCCAGGATATAATAACAGTAGTCCAGGATAATAATAACAGTAGTCTAGGATAATAATAATAGTCGTCCAGGATAATAATAACAGTAGTCCAGGATAATAATAACAGTAGTCTAGGATAATAATAATAGTCGTCCAGGATAATAATAACAGTAGTCCAGGATAATAATAACAGTAGTCCAGGATAATAATAATAGTCCTCCAGGATAATAATAATAGTCGCCCAGGATAATATTAACAGTAGTCCAGGATAATAATAACAGTAGTCAAGGATAATAATAATAGTCGTCCAGGATAATAATAACAGTAGTCCAGGATAATAATAACAGTTGTCCAGGATAATAATAATAATAGCAGTCCAAGAAAATAATAACACTAGTCCAGGATAATAATAATAGTCGTCCAGGATAATAATAATAGTCGTCCAGGATAATAATAATAGTCGCCCAGGATAATATTAACAGTAGTCCAGGATAATAATAACAGTATTCCAGGATAATAATAATAGTCGTCCAGGATAATAATAACAGTAGTCCAGGATAATAATAATAGTCATCCAGGATAATAATAATAGTAGTCCAGGATATAATAACAGTAGTCCAGGATAATAATAACAGTAGTCCAGGATAATAATAACAGTAGTCCAGGATAATAATAACAGTAGTCCAGGATAATAATAACAGTAGTCCAGGATAATAATAACAGTAGTCCAGGATAATAATAATAGTCGTCCAGGATAATAATAATAGTCGCCCAGGATAATATTAACAGTAGTCCAGGATAATAATAACAGTATTCCAGGATAATAATAATAGTCGTCCAGGATAATAATAACAGTAGTCCAGGATAATAATAATAGTCATCCAGGATAATAATAATAGTAGTCCAGGATATAATAACAGTAGTCCAGGATAATAATAACAGTAGTCCAGGATATAATAACAGTAGTCCAGGATAATAATAACAGTAGTCTAGGATAATAATAACAGTAGTCCAGGATATAATAACAGTAGTCCAGGATAATAATAACAGTAGTCTAGGATAATAATAACAGTAGTCCAGGATAATAATAACAGTAGTCCAGGATATAATAACAGTAGTCCAGGATAATAATAACAGTAGTCTAGGATAATAATAATAGTCGTCCAGGATAATAATAACAGTAGTCCAGGATAATAATAACAGTAGTCTAGGATAATAATAATAGTCGTCCAGGATAATAATAACAGTAGTCCAGGATAATAATAACAGTAGTCCAGGATAATAATAATAGTCCTCCAGGATAATAATAATAGTCGCCCAGGATAATATTAACAGTAGTCCAGGATAATAATAACAGTAGTCCAGGATAATAATAATAGTCGTCCAGGATAATAATAACAGTAGTCCAGGATAATAATAACAGTTGTCCAGGATAATAATAATAATAGCAGTCCAAGAAAATAATAACACTAGTCCAGGATAATAATAATAGTCGTCCAGGATAATAATAATAGTCGTCCAGGATAATAATAATAGTCGCCCAGGATAATATTAACAGTAGTCCAGGATAATAATAACAGTATTCCAGGATAATAATAATAGTCGTCCAGGATAATAATAACAGTAGTCCAGGATAATAATAATAGTCATCCAGGATAATAATAATAGTAGTCCAGGATATAATAACAGTAGTCCAGGATAATAATAACAGTAGTCCAGGATAATAATAACAGTAGTCTAGGATAATAATAACAGTAGTCCAGGATATAATAACAGTAGTCCAGGATAATAATAACAGTAGTCTAGGATAATAATAACAGTAGTCCAGGATAATAATAACAGTAGTCCAGGATATAATAACAGTAGTCCAGGATAATAATAACAGTAGTCTAGGATAATAATAATAGTCGTCCAGGATAATAATAACAGTAGTCCAGGATAATAATAACAGTAGTCTAGGATAATAATAATAGTCGTCCAGGATAATAATAACAGTAGTCCAGGATAATAATAACAGTAGTCCAGGATAATAATAATAGTCCTCCAGGATAATAATAATAGTCGCCCAGGATAATATTAACAGTAGTCCAGGACAATAATAACAGTAGTCCAGGATAATAATAATAGTCGTCCAGGATAATAATAACAGTAGTCCAGGATAATAATAACAGTTGTCCAGGATAATAATAATAATAGCAGTCCAAGAAAATAATAACACTAGTCCAGGATAATAATAATAGTCGTCCAGGATAATAATAATAGTCGTCCAGGATAATAATAATAGTCGTCCAGGATAATAATAACAGTAGTCCAGGATAATAATAACAGTAGTCCAGGATAATAATAACAGTAGTCTAGGATAATAATAACAGTAGTCCAGGATATAATAACAGTAGTCCAGGATAATAATAACAGTAGTCTAGGATAATAATAATAGTCGTCCAGGATAATAATAACAGTAGTCCAGGATAATAATAACAGTAGTCTAGGATAATAATAATAGTCGTCCAGGATAATAATAACAGTAGTCCAGGATAATAATAACAGTAGTCCAGGATAATAATAATAGTCGTCCAGGATAATAATAATAGTCGCCCAGGATAATATTAACAGTAGTCCAGGATAATAATAACAGTAGTCCAGGATAATAATAATAGTCGTCCAGGATAATAATAACAGTAGTCCAGGATAATAATAACAGTTGTCCAGGATAATAATAATAATAGCAGTCCAAGAAAATAATAACACTAGTCCAGGATAATAATAATAGTCGTCCAGGATAATAATAATAGTCGTCCAGGATAATAATAATAGTCGTCCAGGATAATAATAATAGTCGTCCAGGATAATAATAATAGTCGTCCAGGATAATAATAACAGTAGTCCAGGATAATAATAACAGTAGTCCAGGATAATAATAACAGTAGTCCAGGATAATAACTGGCAGTTTTCCATTGACAAAAGCAGTGTCGCAAAAAAAATCAGTGCAACATTTTTCATGGAAATGGCAGACGTAAGAGAACAGCAGATCAAACAAATATTATCAGTTCAACAAGGGTGGGTTGGTTTTTGTAGACATTTCGTTATTGAGATAAATCATGATGGAAATGCTGTTTTTCGAATGAAAACTAAATACATTTATTATACTATAAAAACAATGTTTTTTTGCAAGACAAGAATTGCTTATGATGTGTCCTGGAGCATCAAGAAGATGTATTGCTTTACATTGCAATCAAA
The DNA here is from genome assembly GCF_901001165.1 of Salmo trutta. Taxonomy (NCBI): domain Eukaryota; kingdom Metazoa; phylum Chordata; class Actinopteri; order Salmoniformes; family Salmonidae; genus Salmo; species Salmo trutta. The sequence goes on along the minus strand of NC_042968.1, from coordinate 83,459,837 downwards.
TTGTTTCTGATCTCTACTAGGCCTACGTGCCTACAATGGCACGGACCATTGAATTATTATAAAGAATATTAGGTCACCTAAGATATAGATGCCCTTAATCGCACACAAATTATCAAGGAACCTACCAGGTACAATCCCAAATCCGTAAACATGGGCACCCTCATAGATATCATCCTGACCAACTTGCCCTCTAAGTACAACTCTGTTGTTTCCAAACGAGATCTCAACAATCACTGCCTCATTGCCTGCGTCCGTTATGAGTCCGCGGTCAAACGACCACCTCTCATCACTGTCAAACGCTCCCTAAAACACTTCTGCAAGCAGGCCTTTCTAATCGACCTGGCCCGGGTATCCTGGAAGGATATTGACCTCATCCCGTCAGTAGAGGATGCCTGGTTGTTCTTTAAAAGTATTTCCCTCACCATCTTAAATAAGCATGCCCCTTTCAAAAAATGTAGAACTAAGAACAGATATAGCCCCTGGTTCACTCCAGACTTGACTGCCCTTGACCAGCACAAAAACATCTTGTGGCATACTGCACTAGCATCGAATAGTCCCCGCAATATACAACTTTTCAGGGAAGTCAGGAACCAATATACACAGTCAGTTAGGAAAGCAAAGGCTAGCTTTTCAAACAAAAATTTGCATCCTGCAGCACTAATTCCAAAAAGTTTTGGGACACTGTAAAGTCCATGGAGAATAAGAGCACCTCCTCCCAGCTGCCCACTGCACTTAGTCTAGGAAACACTGTCATCACCAATAAATCCACAATAATCGAGAATTTCAATAAGCATTTCTCTACGGCTGGCCATGCTTTCCACCTGGCTACCCCTACCCCGGCCAACAGTTCGGTACCCCCTGCAGCAACTGGCCCAAGCCTCCCCCCCCCCCACTTCTCCACCCAAATCCAGACAGCTGATGTTCTGAAAGTGCTGCAAAATCTGGATCCCTACAAATCAGCTGGGCTAGACAATCTGAACCCTCTCTTCCTATAATTACCCGCCGCCATTGTTGCAACCCCTATTACTAGTCTGTTCAACCTCTCTTTCGTATCGTCTGAGATTCCTAAAGATTGTAAAGCGGCCTCGGTCATCACCCTCTTCAAAGGGGGAGACACTCTAGACCCAATTTTTTGCAGACCTATATCCATCCTGCCCTGCCTTTCTAAAGTCTTCAAAAGCCAAGTGAACAAACAGATCACCAACCATTTTGAATCCCACCATACCTTCTCCGCTATGCAATCCAGCTTCCGAGCTGGTCACAGATGCACCTCAGCCACGCTCAAGGTCCTAAACGATATCCTAACCACCATCGATAAAAGACAGTACTGTGCAGCTGTCTTCATCAACCTGGCCAAGGCTTTCAACTCTGTCAATCACCGTATTCCTATCGACAGACTCAACAGCCTTGGTTTCTCTAATGACTGCCTCACCTGGTTCAGATACTTCTCTGATAGAGTTCAGTGTGTCAAATCGGAGGGCCTGCTGTCCGGACCTCTGGCAGTCTCTATGGGGGTGCCACATAGTTCAATTCTCGAGCTGACTCTTTTCTCTGTATATATCAATGATGTCGCTCTTGCTGCGGGGGATTCTTTGATCCACCTCTATGCAGACGACACCCTTTTGTATACATCTGGCCCTTCTTTGGACACTGTGTTAACAAACCTCCAAACGAGCTTCAATGCCGTACAACACTCCTTCTGTGACCTCCAACTGCTCTTAAATGCTAGTAAAATGAAATGCATGCTCTTTAACCGATCGCTGCCCGCATCCGCCCACCCGACTAGCATCACTACTCTGGACGGTTCTGACTTAGAATATGTGGTCACCATAGCAACACCCACCCATAGCACGCGCTCCAAGAGGTATATTTCACTGGTCATCCCCAAAGCCAACACCCGCTTTGGCCGCCTTTCCTTCCAGTTCTCTGCTGGCAATGACTGGAACAAATCGCAAAAATCACTGAAGTTGGAGACTTACATCTCCCTCACTAACTTTAAGCATCAGCTATCAGAGCAGCTTACCGATCGCTGCAGCTGTACACAGCCCATCTGTAAATAGCCCATCTGTAAATAGCCCATCCAACCAACTACCTACCTCATCCCCATATTTGTTTTTGTTTTTCTGCTTTTTTGCACACCAGTATCTCTAGTTGCACATCCTCATCTGCACATCTATCACTCCAGTATTAATTTGCTAAATTGTAATTACTTCACCACTATGGCCTATTTATTGCCTTACCTCCTTACTTCATTTGCACACACTGTATACAGATTTTTCTATTGTGTTATTGACTGTACATTTGTTTATCCCATATGAAACTCTGTGTTGTTGTTTTTGTCGCACTGCTTTGCTTTATCTTGGCCAGGTCGCAGTTGTAAATGAGAACTTGTTCTCAACTGGCCTACCTGGTTAAATAAAAGTGAAATTAAAAAATGTAAAAAGGAAGTTAAAGCTTGGTCGTAAATGGGTCTTCCAAATGGACCATGACCCCAACCACACTTCCAAAGTTGTGGCAAAATGGCCTAAGGACAACAAATCAAGGTATTGGAGTGGCCATCACAAAGCCCTGACCTCAATCCTATAGAAAGGCCTACAAACCTGACTCAGTTACACCAGCTCTGTCAGGAGAAATGGGCCAAAATTCACCCAACTTGTTGTGGGAAGCTTGTGGAAGGCTACCCGAAACATTTGACCCAAGTTAAACAATTTAAAGGCAATGTTACCAAATACTAATTGAGTGTATGTAAACTTCTGACCCACTGGGAATGTGACGAAAGAAATAAAAGCTGAAATAAATCATTCTCTCTATTATTCTGACATTTCACATTCTTAAAATAAAGTGGTGATCCTAACTGACCTAAGACAGGGAATTTGTACTAGGATTAAATATCAGGAATTGTGAAAAACTGAGTTTAAATGTATTTGGCTAAGGTGTATGTAAACTTCCGACTTCAACTGTATATCTGGATCCTTATGACATGCTAACAAGGCATCATACATAGCAAAGTGTTACGGAACTTCCTACGCAAGTGTGGACTTCCACTTATGAGACACTGAAGCAAAGAGAAACTGGTATCTTTCTCAAATGTTGGTCCCACAGAGCATATCAGAACACTCCCTCCCTGCAAGGACATGCAGGTCTACGTACCTTAACAGATGCTCCATGAAATGACTTGAAAAGTGACCCTTGGACACACAATGAAGTACCTGGTGATATTACTGTAATGAGGGGAAATTAAATTAAGGTTCTTACAATTAACAGCTTTTGCATGTTTTAGCAATTGCAATTTCCCCACTTGACAAATTAAATTCCTCTGATTTTGCAATTTGAATAAATGTGTTTTTAATTTTGAATCAATTAATAAACTATTATGATTTACAGAAGGAAATATGGTATTGTATTTATTTTTCACAAAAATGTGACATGGTATCCCTATGACCATCCTAAATCTAACCATCTTGGTCCTTAAATAACTGCACTCAGGCTGTAACGGTTGTCGTCGGATAAAGCGGACCAAGACGCAACGGGGATATGTGCACTCATCTTCTTTTTTATTTAGTTGGCAAAGAAGGTGAACCAAAAATAAACACATACACAAAAAGAAACCACCAACAACAACAACAACAACAACAACAACAACAACAACAACAACAACAACAACAACAACAACAACAACAACAAATAACAGTCCTGTAAGGCTTGACGCTATACACAGAAACAATCTCCCCCAAAACACAAACAAAACACATACCTATATATAGGACTCTCAATAAGAGGCAACTAAAAACACCTGCCTCCAATTGAGAGTCCAACACCCAATTACCTAGACATAGAAATACTAAACTAGAGAGAACATAGAAATACAAAAAACATAGAACATAACCCAAAACCCGGAAATAATAAATCAAACACCCTTCTAAACAAACCACCACCCCGAACCACATAAAACAAATACCCTCTGTCACGTCCTGACCAAACTACAATACAAATAACCCCTATTGCTGGTCAGGACGTGACACAGGCAGATGCAACCCTACCACTAAACCTAACACCAATAATTACCCAGGCACCAAGGCTAACACCTTTGTTAGAAACCAATTAAAACATAAGTCGATTGAGACTTTAAAACTCGCTCCTGTTATTCACACACCAAGACCATTAAGTTTCAATCATGTGTTGAAGTGACAGCTTTGAAAGACATTGAAATCTATGTTTGAATGAGGAGGAAATAATGTTTATGAAGATGTTTCTACTTGAAAATGAATGTCATCTATTTGCCAGTCACTTTTCATTGCTAGTTGTGAGTTTTGTTGTCCATCTTTGAACAGAGTGTGCTATGCCTCCAATATTTAGGGTTCTTCGAAAACAGCATGCATCAAGGCTGCCTTCCTTGCTTAGTGTTACTGTTATTAATGGTGTTCTCTACCTTATCTGGGTATCCTGTTTAGTTATCCTAGGTCTCACAAGGGCACAACCTCCTGGCCTTGCCTTGATTTGTTTCTGATTTCAGGTGACGTTATAGGGCGTCTATACCTGTAGTCATGGGAGCGGATACTGCTATAGTAAAGTTCTTTGTAATTAAGTTAATCCCCTTACCGTTAAGCTCTGTCTTAAATAGTTGTTCTGGAGTCAAATATTTTTAAAGTGGTGAGTGAGTTCAGGTTTGGTGTGCACTTCATTCATTCACTTCACAACATCCAGCTATATACCATTCACTTACCATGTCATACTCCCCCAAACCTTTAAAATACTGTCACATCCCCTCTCTGTCTCTGTCACACACACGCAAAGTTTGAGCTCAACTCTAACAACTCCACTGGGCCAACATTTGACTCCTGGAAGCCTTCTCATCTCATCTAATTGGATTAGGGATCCTAACACCTGTCCTCTCCAGCAGAAGAACCAGAAATATGATTCAAGGAGTTCCTCTGCATCATCCTGACAACCTCTGTGAAAGGCCCCAAACTCAGTCAGGTCTATGTACTCATATGAGACGTGAACTTTTCGTAGTACAACCATTGATGTCATGTGGATCTGGAAGTCACTTTAGATGAGTGACATATACAGTAAGATGTGACATGTTCTATTTTCAATTATAAACCAGGTGGTTCGAGCTCTGAATGCTGATTGGCTGAAAGCCATCAGACCGTATACCATGGGTATGACAAAACAATTATTTTTATTGCTCTAATTACGCTGGTAAGCAGTTTATAAAAGCAATAAGGCACCTCAGGGGTTTGTGGTATATGGCCAATATACCACAGCTAAGGGCTATATCCAGGGACTCCGCGTTATGTCGTGCATAAGAACAGCCCTTAGCCATGGTATATTGGCCATATACCACACCCCCTCAGGCCTTATTGCTTAAACATACCCTGGATGACTTAGGCTGGTTGGTATAGCACACATGGTATAACACAAGTTTGGTATCAGCCAGACTAAGAATGCCTAGAAAGAGGTGCCAGATATTATTCTATACTGTAGCCATTATTTCCAATACTAAGTGTACAAGTAGCCCTGGAGTTTCCAAGTATCTGAGGAGTTTGTAAATATCCGTGTTTGAGCATAGGCTTTTGTGGGCAACAACAACTGCCACAGTCTCAATACATTTGCAATGCCAGAGTGTGCAGTGCCAGTCGGTACACTATTACAAAAAAGGGTTCCAAACGGCTGTCCCCATAGGAGAACCCTTTTGGTTCCAGATAGAACCCAGTTTGGTTCCAGGTAGAACCCTTTTGGGTTACATGTAGAACCCTCTGTGAAAATGGTTTTACATGTAACCCAAAAGGGCTCTACCTGGAACCAAAAAAGTTTAACCTGGTACCAAAATGGGTTCTTCAAAGTGTTCTGCTATGGGGACAGCTGAATAACACTTTTAGGTACAAGATAGCACCTTTTTGTTTTAAGAGTGTAGGATGCCTTTCTGATGCTTCTCTGGCGTGCCCCATCATAGCCAACCTCTCAAAAGATTCCCCTGTGAGTTTAACTGGGAGTCTCTTAGAACCCAACTCTGATCCACAACACAATCCAATTACAGACTAAGTGAGATGGCAGACAGATTGAGGGAGATTTATCTCTTAATCAATTCAGACTGCTATAGATAGACAAGACACCTGGGGACTGGGAAACCTTGCTTCCAGAACGCCACAAGTCCTGATCAGGCATGAAGCACATTTCATTCTCTCTCTCTCTGTAAGGCACCGTGCCAGACAGGAGGACTGGTAGAGATGTTCGGCTCGACGTGGTCAGGAAGCTGGCATCCTGCATTCTAAATAAGTCCACTGGCTTGGCAAGGGCAAGCAAGACCGTTGGACCTGTAAGTAAAGGTCGCTTGTTCGAATCCCTCAGCAGACTAGGTGTAAAATCTGTTGATGTGGCCCTTGAGCAAGACACTTAAACATAATACTGTACCTTGAGAAGTCTATTTTTCTCATTTACAGATGTACGTAGTCCCTATTATTTACAAAGCTGAGGTTGTTGTGGAGTGGATGCTCTGCACTGCCTCACAGTCACTCGCTGTCCAATTTCATGTGGTTCTTAACATCACACCACAGGAATTCCGCCGCCATCCTTGTTGCTGAAACTCTGCTAGCTGCGATTTGGTTAGAGTAGCATCACACCTTTTTCATCTCACAAAGTCATCACAGACTATATAGGCTACTTAACTTTCCCCACACTCTCATATTACCAGCATTGAATTCAGTCATCCATCTATTGACGAGGATATTGGTATCATGAGGTTGGAAAGTGTGAAATGATAATGAAAGGGACCAAATAAATTCCAAAAGGATGTTGCGCTAGCTTCAGTCCAAAAAACTTTAAATGAACAAAAATACTGAAGAAAGAAATGACAGAGTTATCCACGAAATTCACCTACAGGTTTTGACAGAACAGAAGCTTATCACGATACTCTGATTGAATATTTTTTTCCCTCACCCACCTACACACACCCCATAATGACAAAGTGAAAACATGTTTTATACATTTTTGCAGATTTACTAAAAATGAAATACAGAAATATCTCATTTACAGAAGCATTCACACCCCTGACTCAATACATGTTATAATCACCTTTCGCAGTAAAATATTCTTCAAGCTCTGTCAAATTGGTTGTTGATCATTGCTAGACAACCATTTTCAAGTCTTGTCATAGATTTTCAAGCAGATTAAAGTCAAAACTGTAACTCGGCCACACCTGTCTTCTTGATAAGCAACTCCAGTGTAGATTTGGCCTTGTGTTTTAGGTTATTGTCATGCTGAAAGGTGAATTCCTCTCACACTGTCTGGTGGAGTCAGACTGAACCAGGTTTTCCTCTAGGATTTTGCCTGTGCTTAGCTCCAGTCCATTTTTTTTTTTATCCTGAAAAACTCCCTAGTGCTTAACGATTACAAGCATACCCATAACATGGTGCAGCCACCACTATGCTTGAACATATGGAGAGTGGTACACAGAAATGTGTTGGATTGGATTTTTCCCAAATATAACACTTTGTTTTCAGGACAAAAATTAGTTGATTTGATTTTTTTGTTTGTTGCAGTATTAGTTCCTTGCCGTAAACAGGATGCATGTTTTGGAATATTTGTATTCTGTACAGGCTTCCTGTACAGCTTATGCCTCTCACTAGAATGCAGGTCATTCATTTGACGTTCATTCCGGTCCAATATGGCGACATCATCTACATTAATGCGTCTGCCAGTTCATTAAAGCCATTAGATGCAGTTTACATAGTGCACTTTGTTTTATCATGGGTGACAGGATTTTGCACGCATCATTGCTTTCTCTATCACTAATTATGATGGTCCTCTTTGACGTTGCATAGGTTGAAAAACTGCATTCGATGAATCTATAAAGCCCTCCCTTGTGCAAAAAGTCACACATTACCTAACATTGTTACTAGCTATTCCTCAGGGCATTAATGTTACTGACTGTATATCACATTGCATTAGGAGAAAGGTTTCAGTTTATACACCAGTTTCAGTGTTGTGCTTGTGAAAGAGAGAGAAAGAGAATGAGAGAAAGAGAGAGAGAGCGCGAGAGAGAGCGCGAGAGAGAGCACGAGAGAGAGAGACCCTAATTGACAAACAAACAAACCAAAACAAAGGCAAAGTCTTCTCATGCTTTGTTGAATTCAACTCAATTTGGCATGAGGGTCTGCTATACAAATTGATGGAAAGTGGTGTTGGGGGAAAAACATACGACATTATAAAATCCATGTACACAAACAACGAGTGTGCCGTTAAAATTGGCAAAAAACACACACATTTTCATCGTTCATCACAAATTCCATCAAGACACTGTTGCCCTAAAGCAAACAAAAAACTATACATACTTCGGCCTAAACATCAGCGTCACAGGTAACTTCCACAAAGCTGTGAACGATCTGAGAGACAAGGCAAGAAGGGCCTTCTATGCCATCAAAAGGAACATAAAATTTGATTTATCAATTAGGATCTGCCTAAAAATACTTGAACCATTGCCCTTTATGGTTGTGAGGTCTGTGGTGGAAATTCTAACCAATAAGAAGAGACTTTGTTCTTTCTTCCAACAATAATACTTCAATATCAATTAATTGTTGCAATAATGAAGCTGGTCAATGACCACCCACCTGTGATCATTGAGAACCCGAATAATACAGAAACACAAGGGGTTTCTATAGAAACCCCAAAACTGCCCCGATAGATCTGGCATCATAAGCTACCTTGTTTTCTTCTTGTGGCTATGTGTATCAGGTATGTGAGGTCATAGCGCACAAACAAGTGACAACGCCAGATCCGTTAGTCCTTTCTCTACCAAGCCAGCCTCTGTTCTCTTCATATCTCCACACAGCTGTGCCCTTGGAAGACAGTAAAAGACCCGGATGGACTGAAGAACTGTGGTCCCTCTCAGAGGCTCTTTGTCTTATGTCGTGTGAAACAATAACAGGTTGTTCTGTCCCTCAAGTTAGCTCTATCCCGTAGTTGCAAAGAATGTCCTTGACTACATGCCTAGACCAGCGGTGGGGAGTGACTGTGGAAGAGAGGAACCAACACTTTACATAGGCAATGCATTAGTAGTCATGAATATCTCTCACTATTTGTTAAGCATATAGTTGTTAACTATTAATATTAAACAAATCAGGTAAATACGTAATTTTTCTCTCACATCGCTCACCAACCAAGAATTCACAAAACGGGACAAACACCAAATTGAGACTCTGCAAGCAGAATTTTGCCAAAATATCCTCCGTGTACAATGTAAAACATCAAATAATGCATGCAGAGCAGAATTAGGCCGATACCCACTAATGTTTAAAATCCCCAAAAAAACTGTTAAATTCTACAACCACCTAAAAGGAAGTGATTTCCAAACCTTCCATAACAGACATCACCAACAGAGAAATGAACCTTGAGAATCAAATCAAATCAAAGTTTATTTGTCACGTGCGCTTAATATAACAGGTGTAGACCTTACAGCGTAATGATTACTTACAGGTGTGTGTGTGGGTGTGTGTGTGTAGATAAGTAAAGAAATAAAACAACAGTAAAAATACATTTGAATATTATTATATCCTGCCTGTTTGGCCCTGTCCGGGGGTATCATCGGATGGGGCCACAGTGTCTTCTGATCCCTCCTGTCTCAGCCTCCAGTATTTATGCTGCAGTAGTTTATGTGTCGGGGGGCTAGGGTCAGTCTGTTACATCTGGAGTACTTCTCTTGTGTGAATTTAAATATGCTCTCTCTAATTCTCTCTCTCTTTCTCTCTTTCTTTCTTTCTCTCGGAGGACCTGAGCCCTAGGACCATGCCTCAGGACTACCTGGCATGATGACTCCTTGCTGTTCCCAGTCCACCTGGCCGTGCTGCTGCTCCAGTTTCAACTGTTCTGCCTGCGGCTATGGAACCCTGACCTGTTCACCGGATGTGCTTGTTGCACCCTCGACAACTACTATGATTATTATTATTTGACCATGCTGGTCATTTATGAACATTTTAACATCTTGACCATGCTCTGTTATAATGTCCACCCGGCACAGCCAGAAGAGGACTGGCCACCCCTCATAGCCTGGTTCCTCTCTAGGTTTCTTCCTAGGTTTTTGGCCTTTCTAGGTAGTTTTTCCTAGGGAGTTTTTCCTAGCTGGGTTTCTGTACAGCACTTTGAGACATCAGCTGATGTACGAAGGGCTATATAAATACATTTTATTTGATTTTATTTGATTTTGATAAGAGTAGCAAGGCTATATACAGACACCGGTTAGTCAGGCTGATTGAGGTAGTATGTACATGTAGATATGGTTAAAGTGACCATGCATATATGATGAACAGAGAGTAGCAGTAGCATAAAAGAGGGGTTGGCGGGTGGTGGGACACAATGCAGATAGCCCGGTTAGCCAATGTGCGGGAGTGCTGGTTGGTCGGGCCAATTGAGGTAGTATGTACATGAATGTATAGTTAAAGTGACTATGCATATAAGATAAACAGAGGGTAGCAGCAGCGTAAAAGAGGGGTTGGGGGGGGGGGGCACACAATGCAAATAGTCCGGGTAACCATTTGGTTATCTGTTCAGGAGTCTTATGGCTTGGGGGTTGAGAAGCCTTTTTGTCCTAGACTTGTGATAAGATAATTATCTAATAAAGGTAAATTAATCAATAAACCATGATGAATTATTAGTCATACAGCATGGTTAATGAATAATCAATGTAATGATCAATGTAGTGATCGATTGGTCTGATTAGTTCCAGAAAGTCCAGGAACCACTGGAGAGGGAAAGAAAGAAATGTGTGTATGCAATTAGTATAGAGAGCAGGAGACAGATGGTAAAGGGAGTAAAACTTCAAAGGGTTCCTAACCTTGAGGGAAAGGAACAGGCTGAGCTAGGTAGTGATAACAGTGTGGGAAGTCAATGGGGGATGCAGGTCACCAACAGTTTGTGTGTAAATGCATGTGTGTAAGTAAGCAAGAACTATAAAATGACTGTTTTGTTATCCTGACCTCAGAACGTTCTCATGAATAAAGCTACAGAAACATTTTGCAGAAAGCTGAGTCCTTGCCTAATTAATTTAACCCATTGTCTTACAAACCTTGGGCATTAGTCAAGGCGAATTGATTATTGATTATTATCATCAAGATATAAAATTCCTTTAACAACTTGGCACTCCGGTACCGCTTGCCATGCGGTAGTAGAGAGAACAGTTTATGACTGGGGTGGCAGGGGTCCTGGATGGCAGGCAGCTTTGCCCCAGTGATGTACTGGGCCGTACGCACTACCCTCTGAAGTACCTTGCGGTCGGAGGCCGAGCAATTGCCGTACCAGGCAGTGATGCAACCAGTCAGGATGCTCTCGATGTTGCAGCTGCAGAACCTTTTGAGGATTTCAGGACCCTTGATGTTGCAGCTGTAGAAACTTTTGAGGATCTCAGGACCCATGCCAAATCTTTTTAGTTTCCTGAGGGGGAATAGGCTTTGTCGTGCCCTCTTCACAACTGTCTTGGTGTGTTTGGATCATTCTAGTTTGTTGTTGATGTGTACACCAAGGAATTTGAAGCTCTCAACCTGCTCCACTACAGCCCCGTCAATGAGAATGGGGATGTGCTCGGTGCTCCTTTTCCTGTAGTCCACAATCATCTCCTTTGTCTTAGTTACATTGAGGGATAGGTTGTTATTCTGGCACCACCTGGCCAGGTCTCTGACCTCCTCCCTCTAGGCTGTCTCGTCGTTGTCGGTGATCAGGCCTACCACTGTTGTGTCGTCAGAAAACTTAATGATGGTGTTGGAGTCGTGCCTGGCCATGCAGTCATGGGTGAACAGGGAGTACAGGAGGGGACTGAGCACGCACCCCTGCGGAGCTCCAGTGTTGAGGATCAGCGTGGCAGATGTGTTGCTACCTACCCTCACCACCTGGGGGCGGCCCGTCAGGAAGTCCAGGATCCAGTTGCAGAGGGAGGTGTTTAGTCCCAGGTTCCTTAGCTTAGTGATGAGCTTTGAGGGTACTATGGTGTTCAACGCTGAGCTGTAGTCAATGAATAGCATTCTCACATAGGTGTTCCTTTTGTCCAGGTGGGGCACCCTAAGCAAGCTGTTCCCTAAGCAAGCTGTTCCTAACAAACACACCCCACAGAGCCCCAGGACAGTAACACAACTAGACACAACCAAATCATGAGAAAACAAAAAAAATATTACTTGACACATTGGAAAGAATTGACAAAAAAAACAGAGCAAACTAGAATGCCATAGAGTTTAAGGCCAAACATAGAGTTTAAGGCTAACCCTAACCCTAACCCTAACCCTGACCACTGTGACTGACCCAAAATTAAGGAAATCTTTGACTATGTACAGACTCAGTGAGCATAGTTTTGCTATTGAGAAAGGCCGCTGAAGGCAGACCTGGCTCTCAAAAGAAGACAGGCTCTTTGCACACTGGCCACAAAATGAGGTGGAAACTGAGCTGCACTTCCTAACCTCCTGCCAAATGTATGACCATATTAGAGACACATATTTCCCTCAGATTACACAGACCTACAAAGAATTTGAAAACCAATCCAATTTTGATAAACTCCCCACAGTGTGTAATCACAGCAGCAAGATTTGTGACCTGTTGCCACAAGAAAAGGGCAATCAGTGAAGAACAAACACCATTGTAAATACAACCTATATTTATGTGGTATTTATTTTCCCTTTTGTACTTTAACTATTTGCACATCATTAGATTATTTTGGAACTTTTGTGAGTGTAATGTTTACTGTAGATTTTTTATTGTTTATTTCACTTTTGTTTATTATCTATTTCACTTGCTTTGGCAATGTAAACATATGTTTCCCATGCCAATAAAGCCCCTTAAATTGAAATTGAAATTGAATTGAGAGAGAGAGAAAGAGAGAGAGAGACAGAAAAAGAACGAGAGAAAGAGAGAGAGAAAGAGAACGAAAGAGAGAGAGAACGAGAGAACGAGAGACAACAAGAACGAGAGAGAGAGGGAGAGGGAGAGAGAAAGAGAACGAGAACGAAAGAGAGAGTAAGAGAAAGAGAATGAGAGAGAGAAAGAGAATGAGAGAGAGAGAGAAAGAGAGAGAGAGATTAATTGAGTTATGTACAGTGTATACGTGTGTGATAAGGAAATGTGCCAAGAAAAATGGGGAAGGCCCTAAACAATAAGGAATTGTCACACCTACTCCTGCTCCCCATCCAAAGCTGAGGGGCTATCTCGTGCATCCTATCTTTTTTCATCTATTGATATTCCCAAATCCACTTGCTGTACCTTAGATAGGCTTTTGTACAACTTCATATGGAAAAACAAGCCACATAAGATAAAGAGATGTTATCACCAACAGGGTTTGTGATGTCGGTCTAAATGTCTTAGATTTCACTCTCTTCAATCAGATATCAAAGGTCAACTGGGTTAAAAGATACATAAAAAATCCTCATAGCTTCTGGAATATTATACCTCATTTTGTTTTTCAGAAGTTCGGAGGGCTTCATTTTTTACTACAATGTCCATATATTGTGGGTAAACTTCCTGTGAAACTGCCGGTTTTTCACAAGCAGGCTTTAATGTGCTGGGCTTTGTTGTATAAACACAACTTTTCACCTCATAAATGTTTTATATGGAAAAATGGGTCAATATTACATAGAAATAAGATGTTATTTAACCCTAAATGGTTCTCGAAAAACATTGTTCTTGTCAGCCAATTAGTTAATATTAGTAGGAATCTATTTACACAGAGAGAATTTATGGAAAGATACAACTTTGAGGTTTCAAGCAAGGAATATGACACTGTTATTAAAGCTATACCTAGTGGGATAAAAACTTTACTTCAGAATAATGCATATTTTGGAATATCTCCGATTGTAAGCGATATTCAATTAAATTGCATTGGTCTACTAGATACGAAATTCAACAATCGTTTAATAAGGGATATTTTCTACAGGAAGTCTATTCCCTCTGCGATATTTTGTTGGGCTTCATCGTTTGATGTAAACTGGCGCCGTGCTTGGCTCACTCCACACAGATTTATGGTGACCAATAAAGTAAAGGAGATCTCCTTTAAGATAATCCATAGATTCTATCCGTGTAATAGCTTGATTTCTAAATATATATTTGACGTTACCAGTAAATGCAGTTTTTGTGAACTAGAAACTGAATCTATTGAACACTTATTCTGTAATTGTTTATATAGTGAAGTGTTCTGGACTGATGTATAACTATATCTTGGCCTCAAAATGCATACAACCATTGAAATTACTAAGTTTGACATATTATTTTACTACACTGATTACACAATTGAACATGAGTATGTCATAAATCTCTTTATTTTATTAGGAAAATGTTTCATACACAAATCAAAATTTATGAAGAAAAAGCCCCTTTTCTTAATTTTTTAATCTGATTTGGAACAGTACTTAGAATCTTTAAAACGTATACAAAACAAAATGTCAAAAAAATGTATTCGATATATGTCTGTATTTGATTTGATATAATGTGGAATAGTTTTATTTTATTTTTCTCTAATTTCTTTGGAATCCCTCTGGCTGTTATGTTATGTTTATGTTTTGCATGTTACTGTTAATAATAAAAAAAGAAAAAAAAGAAAAAAAGAAAAAATACAACAAAAAAACTCCTGCTCCCCCCCTCCTGTGCTCGACGTCGCCGGTCTCCTAACCACTGGTCCTGGCAACCCACATTGCGCACACCTGGCAACCATCATTGCTCACACCTCCCCATCGTTACGCACACCTGGACTTCATCACCACCCTGATTACTCTCCTTCACGTAGCCCTCAGTTGCCTCTGTCATCAGGCAGTATTGGTTTTGGTTACGTTCAGTATGCTGCGCCTGTTTGGTATTATCATCATGGTTATTACTATTATTAAACTCACCTACTTATTGACTCCCTGTGTATACATTACAGCAATGAGCTGCCTATTGTGAGTAATCAGTCACTTTTGATGATAGCAAAATGCATCATATTTAGCAGACCTTGTAAACTAAGTACTCAATAAAGTTTCATAAACCAGATGCTTGTATGAGGAATTGTTAACATGACCGCAGGCCTAACCAATCAATACAGAAGAAAGGTGAATGGAGCTGCACAGATCCCAATCCATAGCCCCAACCACAATAACGACCGTGTTAGAAAATGACATTGTAATGCTATAAATACTGGGACAATCCTAAAGAATAACATTTACAGAGAGATAGAGAGGACAGGAGGATCAATAACCTCAGCTTAATGTGTCTATTTACTGAATAATTAAAGGTTTAATTAGCATTTGGGGGGAAAGACCATGCATAAAGTTATTCTGAAGTGCCCCGTTGAACAAATAACATAATTTATTTGAGTTAAAGTTGATTGGTTAACAATTAAATGATATGTTTAAATGAAATGACATATTGGGATGAAGATCAAGTTCAGGATCCATACTTGGAGCCAAACATGGCCCATTATGTTATGTGTGCAAATCAGTATGGTATAGTGGTAGGCTAGATAATCTCTGTGAAATGTTATGTTATGTGTGTAAATCAGTATGGTATAGTGGTAGGCTAGATAATCTCTGTGAAATGTTATGTTATGTGTGTAAATCAGTATGGTATAGTGGTAGGCTAGATAATCTCTGTGAAATGCTCTTGGGCCCCTAAGTGTAGTTTGTAACATGTCTTTGTACATTTTCAAAATCAAAGTAGTGGTCTTTAAACTGTTTTCAGCTCCTTCCTTCCTTCCTTCCTTCCTTCCTTCCTTCCTTCCTTCCTTCCTCCCCCCACCCCCCCTCTCTTCCATATCTCTCTCCCCATCTATATATTTCCTCTCTCTCTCTCTCTCTCTCTCACACACACACACAGTCCTATTCGTAGGCCTAATTCATAATCGAGCAGATTGTTGAATGAATTTGATATAATATGTGTGCAATGTATCATACTCTAGCTAAACCTTTTGAATCCACTTTTATTTTACTAGGCTATGAAAACTTCTCTGTAGGTCATCCATAGCCTATATGCCTATTTATGAAACCCACAAAGACCAAAAACATTGCTCACACAGCAAGACATAGAAACACATATTTTTGTAATAGAAAATAATAAACTATATAATTGTATATATTTAATTACATTTGGCAGTTGAAGCATAAAGCACGTGACAGTGACACACCCCTATTCGGGGTCACAAGCGTGCAGTCTTGCAGTCTTACAGTGTTGCCTAGCTACCAACACGGACACTTTAGTCTTACAGCGCTGCCTAGCTACCAACATGGACACTGCAGTGTTACAGCGCTGCCTAGCTACCAATATAGATACTGCAGTCTTGCAGCACTGCCTAGCTACCAACATGGACACTGCAGTCTTACAGCACTGCCTAGCTACCAACACGGACACTGCAGTCTTACAGCGCTGCCTAGCTACCAACATGGACACTGCAGTCTTACAGCGCTGCCTAGCTACCAACATGGACACTGCAGTCTTACAGCACTGCCTACTACAAAAACGGACACTGCAGTGTTACAGCGCCGCCTAGCTACCAACACGGACACTGCAGTGTTACAGCGCCGCCTAGCTACCAACACGGACACTGCAGTGCGATGCTGCGACAGCTCACTACTGCGAAGAGTCTCGCGCTCTACTGATGGAGGATGTTGTGAGCTAGATGGCGAGAAAGGGGCGATATCCTCTAAAAATCCAAACCTAAAACCATGGCGGAGGCCAATCATTTTAGGGGACAGCCCAGTACAATGTTTACGATAGAAATAGGCATTTTCTTTTTATGTTTCCCCAAATTTGGAAAAGGATGTCTATTGCAGCATAGCGATGAGAATAATCCTCGCCAGGGATGTGCACTATTGCTGCATCAGGCTAGAAATCGCATGCGACATTAGGTATATCCAGATGCAAGATAACACTTGAATTTGTGTGTGTTCTAGTAAGCGTGAATGAAAAAATAGTTTACACGTGTTGTATACATGCGCTTGGAAATGCGAGGGGTTGGACATTTCAAAGACAAAACCCACTGGACACAGACGTCAGTTAAACGTCTGGTTTTTATTTACATTTGGTTGAGTTGTCAACTAACGTGAATTCAACGTGAAATCAACTAAAAACACTGTCAATGGATTTAGGTTAAAAGTTGGATTAAAAAAATACGACATTTCCTTACATTGATGACTTTTTGCAAATCCAATCAGTTTTCCATGTTGATTCAACGTCACCACGTTGCATTTTTGGTTGAAATGACGTTGAAACAACGTTGATTAAACCAGTTTTTGCCCAGTGGGAAGGGTGTGTATAATACATATTGCGTGATAAGATCAGTAATACTAGTTGAAACAGCTCTTTAGGCATTGAAGAGTAATATATAGCCTGGTGTAAGTTCTAGTTGTAGGAGGTTATCATCAGTGGAATCTATTTTAATTGAGAGCATATGAATATTCTATGAACCTCAAAATATTATTTCAGTACCCTAATTGCATTTCTACTTAAACAGATGTCTGTATGTATCAGTCTGTATCATTCGTAAAGTTAGCTAATAACTGATGCACTGTATTTCACCACAGTGCATGTGAGCAAGGTGTAGTTCACCACAGTGCATGTGAGCAAGGTGTTTCACAGCAGTGCTGCCCACTGTAATGTATGCTGCTGGTTAATAAACAATGGAGGAAAGAGGATGTAGTTTTGTTATACGCTGATTTATAACAAAAAAACGACACTGAGTGTACAAAACATTAGGATTGCCTGCTATTTCCATTACATAGACTGACCAGGTGAATCCAGGTGAAAGCTATGATCCCTCATTGATGTCACTTGTTAAATCCAATTCAATCACTTTAGATGAAGGGGAGGAGACAGGTTTAAGAAGGATTTTTAAGCCTTGAGACAATTGAGATACGGATTGTGTGTGTGCCATTCAGAGGGTGAATGGGCAAGACAAAATATTTAAGTGCCTTTGAACGGGGTATGGTAATAGGTGCCAGGGGGACTGGTTTGAGTGTCAAGAACTGCAACGCTGCTGGATTTTTCACGCTCAACAGTTTCCCATGTGTATCAAGAATGGTCCACCACCCAAAGGACATCCAGCCAACTTGACACAACTGTGGGAAGCATTGGAGTCAACATGGGCCACTTGACACCTTGTAGAGTCCATGCCCCCGACAAATGGACGCTGTTCTACGGGGAAAAGAGGGTGCAACTCAATATTAGGAAGGTGTTCCTAAGGTTTTGTACACTCAGTGTATATATCCTAATACCTCCATTATGAAGGAATATCTAAGATGTGTAATAGTGCAAAACCTTGTTTATGTCCATGTTTCTGATCTGTGCTGCAGTGGTCAAAGTAATCTTCAGCCTGACACCACTAGGATTGACTGAGTGTGAGGGTAAGCTGATGAGCTTGGTGTCGGCTGGTGTGTTTCATTGATCACCTTTCCTGCAGACAAACAGATTGACTTAGCCCTATATCTATTTGCATTCACATGACGGCTCAAAGCTGCCTCTTGGATCACAGTGGCCTGTAGATGGAAGTCAGTGGAGGCTGGAATGGAGTAAATGGAATGCTATCAGAAACAAGGTTTTCATGGGTTTGACACCATTCCAGTCACTCCGTTCCAGCCATTATTATGAGCCGTCCTCCCCTCAACAGCCTCCATTGATGGAAGTACATCTCCATCTTAACCTATGCAAAGTTTTATTAGTGAAGATGAGTCTTATTCACTTCAAGTCCTTAAAGTTCTGAGCCTTACATGCATTTGCCTCACACAAGAGTCCGATATAGAACAACAACTAGCTCAGCAGTATCAGCAGGATATAATAATTAATAATAATAATAATGTTAATAATAATATATGCCATTTAGCAGACACTTTTATCCAAAGCGACTTACACTTGTGTGCATACATTTTTAAGCACAGCTGGTCTTGGGAATCAAACCCACTATCCGGGCATTGAAGCACCATGCTCTAACATCTGAGCTAAAGAGGAATGTTGCAGTAGGATGTTGGAGTTGCTACAGTATATACTAAGAATCTAAGCACATCTGCTGTTGCAGTAGGATGTTGGAGTTGCTACAGTATATACTAAGAATCTAAGCACCTCTGCTGTTGCAGTAGGACGTTGGAGGTCCTACAGTATATAGTAAGGGTCTAAGGACCTCTACTGCAGTTGCAGTAGGATGTTGGAGTTCCTACAGTATATAGTAAGATTCTAAGGACCTCTACTGCTGTTGCAGTAGGACATTGTAGTTTCTACAGTATATAGTAAGATTATAAGGACCTCTACTGCTGTTGCAGTAGGACATTGTAGTTCCTACAGTATATAGTAAGATTATAAGGACCTCTACTGCTGTTGCAGTATATATATATATATCTCATATTCTTTCTCTGTTTGACCCAGATCTCCCCTAATCTTTCTCTATTTGACCCAGATCTCTTCTATTCTTTCTCTATTTGGCCCAGATCTCCTCTATTCTTTCTCTGTTTGACCCAGATCTCCCATAATCTTTCTCTATTTGACCCAGATCTCTCATGTCCTTTCTCCATTTGACACAGATCTCTTCTTTCTCTATTTGACCCAGATCTCTCATATTCTTTCTCTATTTGACCCAGATCTCCCCTAATCTTTCTCTATTTGGCCCAGATCTCTACTATTCTTTCTCTATTTGACCCAGATCTCTTATTTCTCTATTTGACCCAGATCTCTTCTTTCTCTATTTGACCCAGATCTCTCCTAATCTTTCTCTATTTGACCCAGATCTCTTCTATTCTTCTCTATTTGACCCAGATCTCCCCTAATCTTTCTCTATTTGATCCAGATCTCTTCTTTTCTTTCTCCATCATTTGTTAATTTTATTCATCATATAGAAACATGACTTGTCATACTTGTTTTGTCAATGCTTTATAATGAACTTGAACTTAAATTCCAGAAGACAGAATGGGAACATGCCAGTCAAATTGGAACCCATTACATTCATGTGCTATTTCAAGTGCTATCTAATCAAAGAGGGTCAATACTGTTAATGTCCGCACACTTACTGAGTAGGATGAAAACAAGGTAGAACAGCTTGAGAACAGGAGTGAGGCAATAACCAGGTATGAATAAAACAGAGCTGGTTGACACAACAGTCATACCACAGAGATAACAGTCATACCACAGAGATAACAGTCGTACCACAGAGATAATAACAGTCATACCACAGAGATAACAGTCGTACCACAGAGATAATAACAGTCATACCACAGAGATAACAGTCATACCACAGAGATAACAGTCGTACCACAGAGATAACAGTCATACCACAGAGATAACAGTCGTACCACAGAGATAATAACAGTCATACCACAGAGATAACAGTCATAAGACAGAGATAATAACAGTAATACCACAGAGATAATAACAGTCGTACCACAGAGATAATAACAGTCGTACCACAGAGATAACAGTCATACCACAGAGATAATAACAGTCGTACCACAAAGATAATAACAGTCGTACCACAGATATAATAACAGTCATAAGACATAGATAATAACAGTCATACCACAAAGATAATAACAGTCGTACCACAGAGATAATAACAGTCGTACCACAGAGATAATAACAGTCGTACCACAGAGATAATAACAGTCATACCACAGATATAATAACAGTTATACCACAGAGATAATACCAGTCGTACCACAGAGATAATACCAGTCATACCACAGAGATAATAACAGTCGTACCACAGAGATAATAACAGTCGTACCACAGAGATAATAACAGTCGTACCACAGAGATAATAACAGTCGTACCACAGAGATAATAACAGTCGTACCACAAAGATAATAACAGTCGTACCACAGAGATAATACCAGTCGTACCATAGAGATAATAACAGTCGTACCACAGAGATAATAACAGTCGTACCACAGAGATAATAACAGTCGTACCACAAAGATAATGACAGTCGTACCACAGAGATAATAACAGTCATAAGACAGAGATAATAACAGTCGTACCACAGAGATAATAACAGTCATACCACAGAGATAATGACAGTCGTACCACAGAGATAATAACAGTCATACCACAGAGATAATAACAGTCGTACCACAGAGATAATAACAGTTATACCACAGATATAATAACAGTCGTACCACAAAGATAATAAAGTTGTATATTTCTCTCCTCCTCCTGTCTTCCTTCTGCAGATGTCCTTCCCAGGGAATGTCCACCTGGTGATGGTCCTGCAGCTCACCAGCCTCCTTCAGAGTCCCTCAGGCACTGACCTCGGGCTCCGCTTCAGCCAGGATGACTTAAGATGCCTGTAAGATGTGAAGATGATGAAACCAAGTCTTGTTAGGATTGTTCAGCAAATACCAATATAGTGAATAACGTGGTTAAGGGACAGTATGGGATGATCACTGTGGACGTTAGACTAGTTGCTTCAACAGTCTGACATAACATAAAGACTGTGGAGGGGTCTGTTAGGCTCTCTGTCTTCGACATGTTAGTGTAATGTGATGATGAGTGACTATTATTGAATCTGGTTGTCATGGTTCTATGTTGTACCCCTTGGTCTGCCACTCTGCGTTCCTCCACAGGTGTTCATGTTCAGCTCAGTTACAGACATGCTTTGCTGCATCGATGAGAACCAGCTGACCTCAGAGTTTGGTGGAACTCTGGAGTACTGCCATAGTGACTGGATTGTCCTTCATATGGTAAACATGCAGTCCCACAGTGTCACCTACAGCAACACAGCAATTATAGGCAGACCTGTTATTTTGGAATACTGTCCACATCAACAACATGTACACAATTACACAGCAAGGCAGCCTAGATTTGCAATGTGACAGAATACATAACAAATTAGGGTTTTTGTTAAGAGACATAAATGCATTACTGTTTGTCTCCCTCTTCAGACTATTGAGAGATTTGCTGTGACGGTAAAGGAGATAGCCCAGTTGCTGCAGTCGTTCGGCACGGAGCTCGCTGAGACAGAGCTACAAGATGAGGCCGACGCCATCGAGTTCCTCCTCATGTCCCACACTGACCAATACAGGCGGCTGAAAGTAAGACATCTCCCATGACAACCTCAAAATTGTTCTTTCATTGTAAGTCTGTAGATGTAGAGCATAGAGTAGAACAGAACAGTCTGATGAACAAGATGGCCGCCGATTTGCCAGGTCTGACCCAACTTTGCTATTTTATGATTATTTTGTAGTTTATTTTTACTCTATTTTTACTAAATGTATCCGCTATTATTTCTTACAACCGACAAGAACTCTTGAACATCAGATCGGAAGTTACTCACCCCAATTCATGCTTCTCTTTCGACTTATCTGCCTTGGGCTCTCTCTGTAATTCCAACCCAATTTTAGGGCTACCCGAGAGGAAACGCCAGTGATCCAGAGGCAAGAGATGATTTTGTGGAATAAGAATTATTTGTAGGATGACATCAGGTCAGTGATGAGGGAGGGCCGTCACCTGCTCTCCAACCTAGAGGCTGATGGCCAGGAGGACAGAGATATCTAACAGGACTGGCACACAGTACAGAGGTACAATAAACTTGTATTACATATATTTGTATGAATTTTTTGGTTTTCACATATTAATGACACATCATAACAATAATTTCATTTTCAGGTGTACTTTAAAAATAAAAATAAAGTGTGTCTTCACATTGGTGTGTAGTATATTTTGACCTCAGGTTATCTTCGTAATAGCAGCCATGCTCTGGAGGGATTCTTGTTTTGAAAGATTTAAGTGTTCACCTGTAGCTTGTGTTCCACCTGTTTCCCTCAGGCTTCTGGCACAACTACGAGACATGGAGATGGCTTTTGATGGGTTTTGTGAGAGGCATCACCTGAAACTGATGAGATACTGTATGAGATGAGCTTTAATGTGGCCAGTTTAGAGTGGTAGGGTGAAAACGTGTCAATCTGGGTTCTGTTGACCAACAAGCAGTAATAACATTTAGTGTTAAAAGTAGTAACTTCCTTTTTGCTGTTGCTCAGATTAAGGAGACCCTGGACCAGCTGATTGGTCAGGAGAAGGAGGTCACTGCAGTGGGCGGGACTGTGGTCCAGACAGAACAGCTACTGAAAACACTGGAGTCACTGGACACCCGAGCACAGGTCAGCGTCCCACTACACAAACTACCCACACACAGGTCATGGTCCCACTACACAAACTACCCACACACAGGTCATGGTCCCACTACACAAACTACCCACACACAGGTCATGGTCCCACTACACAAACTACCCATGCACAGGTCATGGTCCCACTACACAAACTACCCACACACAGGTCATGGTCCCACTACACAAACTACCCACACACAGGTCAGCATCCCACAACACAAACTACCCACACACAGGTCAGCATCCCACTACACAAACTAGCCACGCACAGGTCAGCATCCCACTACACAAACTAGCCTCACACAGGTCATGGTCCCACTACACAAACTACCCACGCACAGGTCATGGTCCCACTACACAAACTACCCACACACAGGTCATGGTCCCACTACACAAACTACCCACGCACAGGTCATGGTCCCACTACACAAACTACCCACGCACAGGTCATGGTCCCACTACACAAACTACCCACACACAGGTCATGGTCCCACTACACAAACTACCCACACACAGGTCATGGTCCCACTACACAAACTACCCACGCACAGGTCAGTGTCCCACTACACAAACTACCCACGCACAGGTCATGGTCCCACTACACAAACTACCCACACACAGGTCATGGTCCCACTACACAAACTACCCACACACAGGTCATGGTCCCACTACACAAACTACCCACGCACAGGTCATGGTCCCACTACACAAACTACCCACGCACAGGTCATGGTCCCACTACACAAACTACCCACACACAGGTCATAGTCCCACTACACAAACTAGCCACACACAGGTCAGTGTCCCACTACACAAACTACCCACACACAGGTCATGGTCCCACTACACAAACTACCCACGCACAGGTCATGGTCCCACTACACAAACTACCCACACACAGGTCATAGTCCCACTACACAAACTAGCCACACACAGGTCAGTGTCCCACTACACAAACTAGCCACGCACAGGTCATGGTCCCACTACACAAACTAGCCTCACACTTTACCTTGATCTAGTACATCTTCATTAGATGACAGTTTCCGCCAGAGAAGCATAAACTTCCCCAGACAGGTAGAGTAGGATGGGGTTTTGTGATTGTGGTGGCTGTCAGGAGGAGATGGGCTGGGCCCAGATCATCATCCTGCGTGGCCAGCAGCTGGCAACCAATCACCACTACGCTCTGGCCCTGATCAACCAGCGCTGTAACCAGCTGCGACACCACTGTGACCTGCTGACCACCGCCATCCAAGCCAAACGGGCTGCCCTCACCCGCATATGCCAACTGCTGCTGCATCTGGTGGTGGTATGCACACACACACACACACACACACACACACACACACACACACACACACACACACACACACACACACACACACACACACATGTTTAACAGTGAGAATGGCAGAATGGTGAACTTACTAAATGACTGAGAGTTTGACTGTGTGATATTAGGTTGCTTCTTGTGTAAATATTGGTGGTGGTGTCTGAGCCAAAGCCCTGAGGTCCTCAGCTACAGGTATACATCCCTGCTCCATAGTTTGTGCTTCAGTATCAGTCACTTTTCCATCCAGCCTGGCTCCAAGCCATACAGTATCATTTCATCCCATTATCACTGGATCATTTCATCCCATTATCACTGGATCATTTCGTCCCATCATCACTGGATCATTTCATCCCATCATCACTGGATCATTTCATCCCATTATCACTGGATTATTTCATCCCATTATCACTGGATCATTTCATCCCATCATCACTGGATCATTTCATCCCATTATCACTGGATCATTTCATCCCATCATCACTGGATCATTTCATCCCATCATCACTGGATCATTTCATTCCATTATCACTGTACCTGTCATGCCCTGATCTGTTTCACCTGTCCTTGTGATTGTCTCCACTCCCTCCAGGTGTCACTTATTTCCCCCAGTGTATTTGTCCCTGTCTTTTCTGTCTGTCTGTGCCAGTTCGTTTTGTATGTTCAAGTCAACCAGCGTGTTTTTCCCGTGCTCTTGCTTTTCTATTCTCTTTTACTAGTCCTCCCGGTTTTGACCTTTGCCTGTTTTTCTCGACTCCATTCCCGCCTGCCTGACTATTCTGCCTGCCCTGACCTCGAGCCTGCCTGCCATTCTGTACCTCTGGAACTCTGAACTGGTTTTGACCTTTTGCCTGTCCACAACCATTCTCTTGCCTACCCCTTTTGGATGGTTAATAAACATTTTGGACTCTAACCATCTGCCTCATGCATCTAGGTCTCGCCTTGTGCCTTTACAGTACCATTTCATCCCATTATCACTGGATCATTTCATCCCATTATCACTATCATTTCACCCCAAAGCTCTGCTGTATGATGATAACATCCGGTAACTGCCAACAAGGCAAACATCACATATTTCTATCACCATTACTACAATGCAACTACTGTAACACTATTACCAACACAAGCTTGTACTATCATTATCAACAACCTACTGTTGCCAGCACTTCCCAACTGTCTCCACCATGCAGATCAAATACTGTAGGTCTGTCATGCAGATCAAATACTGTAGGTCTATCATGCAGATCAAATACTGTAGGTCTATCATGCAGATCAAATACTGTAGGTCTATCATGCAGATCAAATACTGTAGGTCTATCATGCAGATCAAATACTGTAGGTCTGTCATGCAGATCAAATACTGTAGGTCTGTCATGCAGATCAAATACTGTAGGTCTGTCATGCAGATCAAATACTGTAGGTCTATCATGCAGATCAAATACTGTAGGTCTGTCATGCAGATCAAATAGTGTAGGTCTGTCATGCAGATCAAATACTGTAGGTCTGTCATGCAGATCAAATACTGTAGGTCTGTCACGCAGATCAAATACTGTAGGTCTATCATGCAGATCAAATACTGTAGGTCTGTCACGCAGATCAAATACTGTAGAACTATCATGCAGATCAAATACTGTAGGTCTGTCATGCAGATCAAATACTGTAGGTCTATCATGCAGATCAAATACTGTAGGTCTATCATGCAGATCAAATACTGTAGGTCTGTCATGCAGATCAAATACTGTAGGTCTATCACACAGATCAAATACTGTAGGCCTGTCATGCAGATCAAATACTGTATCCTGCCTGTTTGGCCCTGTCCGGGGGTATCATCGGATGGGGCCACAGTGTCTTCTGATCCCTCCTGTCTCAGCCTCCAGTATTTATGCTGGAGTAGTTTATGTGTAGGGGGCTAGGGTCAGTCTGTTACATCTGGAGTATTCTCTTGTCTTATCCGGTGTCCTGTGTGAATTTAAATATGCTCTCTCTAATTCTCTCTTTCTTTCTTTCTTTCTCTCGGAGGACCTGAGCCCTAGGACCATGCCTCGGGACTACCTGGCATGATGACTCCTTGCTGTCCCCAGTCCACCTGGCCATGCTGCTGCTCCAGTTTCAACTGTTCTGCCTGCGGCTACGGAACCCTGACCTGTTCACCGGACGTGCTTGTTGCACCCTCGACAACTACTATGATTATTATTATTTGACCATTATTATTATTTGACCATTTATGAGCATTTTAACATCTTGACCAGGTTCTGTTATAATATCCACCCGGCACAGCCAGAAGAGGACTGGCCACCCCTCATAGCCTGGTTCCTCTCTAGGTTTCTTCCTAGGTTTTTGGCCTTTCTAGGGAGTTTTTCCTAGGGAGTTTTTCCTAGCCACCGTGCTTCTTTCACATGCATTGCTTGCTGTTTGGGGTTTTAGGCTGGGTTTCTGTACAGCACTTTGAGATTTCAGCTGATATACGAAGGGCTATATAAATACATTTGATTTGATTTTGATTCGATTTGATTAGGCCTGTCATGCAGCTCAAATATTGTAGGTCTGTCATGCAGATCAAATACTGTAGGTCTGTCATGCAGATCAAATACTGTAGGACTATCGATTTCTATCAGTAACATTTCCTATCTTACACTCACTCACTCACTCACTCACTCACTCAGACTCAGTTTGGGGGGGCCATTGAGATGCTGTCTGCCATGCAGTGAATGATGCACAACAGAAGCATTTCTGAGGAAGCTGGCTGACATTTAGGTGCGGCCCATCCAGCTAGTGGCCCCTTGGCCTGAGCACTCTCCCCGAAGAAAATCCCCCCTCTTCTTCCTCAACCACAGTAAGCTACTATAAATACAACTCTTACTCAGGCCTAAGGGACGCTGGATGTAAATGTACTTCTCACAATCTGATTATTAGGTATTAGGTAGAAAAGGTTTTCAAGAATAATAGTGGACATTCAGCAGCCTGTCTCCCTCAGGTCAGGTGAAGTATTTTGTATTTATTTTATAATCATTCTGTGTGTCTTCCTGTCTGCAGGTCTAGATTTCAACTCGGTTCTCAACTCAAGGTTCTCTTTTGAACTCTTACCTGGCAAGAGGGCAGCTCGGAAAGCCCTACAATGGTGGGAGTTGGGTTATTACACATGAAGATCAAAAAGTTCTGTAACATCTACTGCATTAATGAAGTATTCATAGAATGTCCCAGCTTTACATTTCAAATCTCTAGCCACTTTCATAATTAAAAATGGGATGTAATAAATGTATCACTAGTCACTTTAAACAATGCCACTTTATATAATGTTTACATACCCTACATTACTCATCTCATATGTATATACTGTACTCTATACCATCTACTGCATCTTGCCATCTTGATGTAATTAAATGTATCACTAGTCACTTTAAACAATGCCACTTTATATAATGTTTACATACCCTACATTACTCATCTCATATGTATATACTGTACTCTATACCATCTACTGCATCTTGCCTATGCAGTTCGGCCATCGCTCATCCATATATTTTTATGTACATATTCTTATTCATTCCTTTACACTTGTGTGTATAAGGTAGTTGTTGTGAAATTGTTAGATTACTTGTTAGTTATTACGGCATGGTCGGAACTAGAAGAACAAGCATTTCGCTACACTCGCATTAACATCTGATAACCATGTGTATGTGACAAATATATTTGATTTGATTTGATTTTGATGTGAATAGTATTAGCATTTCTTCCAGTGTGGTATAACATATTTTTGTCTGTCCTCCACATGGTCTATGTGCTCTAGAGAG
Source organism: Salmo trutta (assembly GCF_901001165.1). Taxonomy (NCBI): domain Eukaryota; kingdom Metazoa; phylum Chordata; class Actinopteri; order Salmoniformes; family Salmonidae; genus Salmo; species Salmo trutta. The sequence goes on along the minus strand of NC_042968.1, from coordinate 83,431,641 downwards.
GTTTATCATTCATCAGCTTGTCATGTTGACTAAACTCCATGCTGACACAATACTTGTGTCCTCTCCGGTCTCTCCTCTCCAGATAGAGGTGCTGCATGATCATGAGGAGAACCGCAGCTGTCTCTCCTACAGCCAGAGGGGAGAGGAGAGACCAGTCCAGCTGAAACAGTGAAACAGCACCACACCCCACTCAACATCAGTCTGCATGTACTGTCCGACTCCAGTTTGGTTTCAACACCTGTTTATCTGTCTGTTATCTGCCCAGAATGTTTCATCAGGGTCACATCATTTAATTTAATAAAGCAATTCCCCTTACTGGTGCTTCTCTGTCTCTCTCTGTCTCACTCTTTCTCTTTGTGCATCTTGCTGACTGTGCTCTGTGTCTTCAGCCACATAATGAAAGAGCTTATTGAGACAGAGAGGATCTATGTTGAGGAGCTGCTCTCTCTCTTGCTGGTAAGGTGTTTCATTTGACAGTTGCACAGACACACAAACCCTCCCAAAGGGTACAGGATAAAACCAGGTCTCCATTTCTCTAGGGTTATAGAGCGGAGATGGATCACCCTGTTCTCTTTGGAAATATGCCAGAGATCTACAAATTCCACAGCAGGCAAGGATGTACACACAAACACACAGATATACTCTTTCTTTCTCTGTCTCTCTCGCACACACACACACACACACACACACACACACACACACACACAAACACACACACACACACCGAGGCACTGATGAGCAGAAGCTCTGACTAATTTTTTACAGAGTGAATAGTGTATTGATTGAAGTTAAGCCTGCCATGTCCGCCCCTCCTCCTCTCTACAGGACCTTCCTCCAGGACTTGGAGGAGTGCCTGGAAACTCCTCAGAGGGTTGGAGCCTGCTTTCTACAATGGGTGAGCAAGCTTGTGATCACCCCTCTCTGACCCACTGTCAGCATGTGGTATGAGGTCATCAGTCCGAGACCACTGTAACCATCTACAGACATTCTATTGAGATTTCACTGTCCTTTCAGAAAGAAAAGTTTCAGGTGTACGAGCGCTACTGTCAGAACAAGCCACACTCTGAGTTGCTATGGAGACAGTGCTCTGCTTGGCCATTCATCCAGGTACTCTCGCTAAGTGCACTGTCAAACTTTTTTATTGACCAGAGATGCACTTCTACTTACTTTCTGCTTTTAAATACCCTTTACTCTATTGATAAAACGTTTATTTATTTTTTATTTGAAGTTATAGTTTTGACAAATGTGTGTCTTCTGGATAAATATGAGACATTTCTTCAATCTTTCCGTCCAGTGGCGATTTTAGCATGTAAGTCTTAGTGGGGCATGCCAGCAAAGCCACAACACAACACAAACAAATACATGAATTGCACTATAACGGTAACAAACGGTGCCCACAAACTGTTAGGGCCTACATAAAGCTGTCCCAAAAGCAGAGCTTTCTTTACAGCACCATGGAGTGAATCATTACCACCATTACACCTGGCTATCAGCAGAGCCTTGTCTGTCAGCTAAACAGTTCATTCAGCCTCATTTACGGCCTTTGTAAAAACATAGCTGATATGGCTGACTTGCTTAAACAAATGTTATTTCTATTGACAATTGAGATGTACAAACTATGGCATAAGGGGACGACAAGCGGATAAGAGGCAATCCATCATTTCGATTAAGACATTAATGAGCGAGCTAGGACGGACGTAGTCAATATAACTATTTGTTCAGCACCTTTGAAATGTACAGCGACAGAATTCAGAACATGGGCCAGTCTTACAGTATTCTCCCTGTACACCAAGTCAGAACCGTTGTCACGACTTCCGCCGAAGTCGGTCCCTCTCCTAGTTTGGGCGGCGTTCGGTGGTCGACGTCACCGGCCTTCTAGCCATCGCCGATCCACCTTTCATTTTCCATTGGCTTTGTCTTATCTTCACTCACACCTGGTTTCAGTTCCATCAATTACATGTTGTGTATTTAACCCTCTGTTCCCCCCATGTCCTTGTCCGGAATTGTTGATTGTAAGAGATTGTGCACGTTATGTCTGGCATGCAAAGGATTTCGTCCCATTGTATTTATTTATTGCTTTTTGTTCACGGTGATTTTTTTAATTAAACTGCACCGTAGTAACAGTCTTTGCTCTCCTGCGCCTGACTTCTCTGCCGCCAGTACGCACGCATTACAACCGTAGGATAAATAAATGGCATATGAGCAGACAATGAAAGCTCCTACAATTTTCAATGATTACATTTCTCTAAACAAGCTATAGGCTACATGTGCACCACCAAGTCAGGACAGTAGGCTAAGTTATGAGGGGGAAATGGACCAAATTATTAAGGTGAGGCACATGAGCTACTAACAGCTTACTACACATCATACACTTAGTATTACTTTCTTAGCTACAGTATACATATCTCCCTGGCATATTACATAATTTATGCAGCAGCATACAATACATTTTTGGGCTCATCTTGTTGTGCTGTGCACACTTGAACAGGAAGGTGGCACGGCAGTCCTTGTGGGCAAATTTTGCCATCAATCTTTGTCCTCAAAGTCTGTCATTCTCTGGATTTATGGTGCCTTCAAGACAACTGGGAACTCTGAAAAAAAACAAGGTTGAATCATGACGTCAGTGATTTTCAGGTCGGAGCTCTAGAAAGAGGCCCGAGTTTCCGACTTGGAATTCTGAGTTGGATGACTGTTCAAAACTTATTTTCCCAGTCAGAGCTAGTTTTTTCTGATTTCCCAGCTGTCTTGAACTCACTGAAGTCTGAGATTTCCAAGTTCTGAGTTTCCAGTTGTTTTGAACACGGTAGAAGTCATTCTGGAATGACAGCATGGCCAATGTATTCAAACTTTTCTGGCCCATGGTGTTGAATGTTTATCCTTTTAAGCTTGGAAAAGAGACCCTACACACCGACAAAACTGAATAGTAGGCTAGTGATTGCTTTGCAACGCTTGCAGTTAGCCACTGATTCCTTCCAAACCACTCATTGTTGAATTTGCAATTTCCAACTTGTTGTGTAATGTTTATGTCCAATGGCTGATGAGCACCAATACGTTTTATCTATAATTTCTCTTCATATGACAAGGATTGAAAAGGATTTGCAGTAGATTGTCAACTTGATTCATGATGATGACTGCTAGTTAAGATTTTGAAAGTATGATGTTGACATGCTCAGTCCAATCAATGCTACGGTAGATATAACGTGATTTTACCTCATTTTATCTGTGGCCAATGACCTTGAAGCCTTCTTGGATGGGCACTTCTAATGTAACTCTATGGCAGCACCCAAGGGGCTTGAATTTTCGAGCTCTCTCTGTAGATTTTGTGTTGACGTAGTGTCTCCATGAGTGACAGAACACTGAGCCAATCACGGCACAACTAGAGAACATTACCAACCCCTATGCTCTGTATTTTCCGCTGGCTGCCCCACCACCACAGAAAGCACTGAGCTAGGCTGAAACACCTGCATTTTGGAGCTGCCTTACTTAAGAAAGCAAAAAAGAGACCATGCTTGTTTGTTAACTCAATGATGTTATATATTTTTTTTACATTGTTTGCAAACTGATATGTGACATGTATTAATGCCAAATTAACATACAGAACAGGCATGGGTCGCCACTGTTTCCGTCTCCATCTTTTGCAGGAGTGTGAGAAAAAGCTGGAGCACAAACTGGGGTTGAACTCATACCTCCGAAAGCCAGTCCAAAGGCTGACTAAGTACCAGCTGCTACTAAAGGTACAGTAGGGCTTGGGCTCAGCCAACAACATCTTGACTTAGATGGTTCATGTATGAGTTTTAACATTGTGACATTGCCATTGTAACACATTGGACCTCTGGGCTCCTGTCTTTCCCAGCAGGAGCTGTAGAAGCACAGCGTGGACAGTGAGTATATATTTCAGCTGCAGGGGGCACTAGAGGCCATGTTGGATCTCCTCAAGTCTGTGAAATACTCCATGTACCAGATCACCATCACAGGGTATAAGGTAAAGAGTGTGAGTGAGAGACCATATGAGTGACTTAGCGAGAAGGAATAATTTTTCCTAATTATTACAAAGTGAATTTTGGAATAATTGTGTCCTACCATATCCCACCATGCTGGGTTGTGTTGTGTCTGGCTGCTTCCCCAGGGCGAGCTGAGTGACCTGTGGCGGGTACTGATGCAGGGTTCCTTCAGTGTGTGGATCAGCCATAAGAGGGGCCCAACGCGGATGAAGGAGCTGACCCACTTCAAGCCCATGCAGTGGCACCTCTTCCTGCATGAGCACGCTCTGCTCTTCTGCAAGCGCTGTGACGAACATGGGGAGGACCACGACCGCACCCCCTTCTACAGCTTTAAGCGCTGCCTGAAGGTAATGCTGGGAGGGCACTACTAGTACTGCTGCTCTTATCATATGAACCCACATGTTCAATTTTATTGAGGGACAATCATTACGCTTTCAATGGTTAATTGTGTTTTCTCTGCAAATGAGTGCTTTTGGGATCACAGAGAACGTCAAATGAGATGTGGAAAAGTTTGAGCTCTGGTACAGTGGCAGAGAGGAGGTGTATGTTGTTCAGGTGAGGGCCAGATCAGTGATCATTTGATTTTGATTATCTTGTGCTCTGTCTAGTCTGGGTTTTGGCAAGTGACAGAGTGGTCTCTGTCTGGTCTTCTTGACTCACTGACAAACACAGTACTGTTCCCTGTGATTGTGTTCCCGAGGCCCCGACAGTCCAGATCAAGATTGCCTGGCTCACAGAGATCAGGGAAATACTCACCAACCAAGGTTTCTACTTTGGATCTACTTGTCTGTCAGCTTCCATGTTGGGTGTTTGTTCCCCATGTCCTCTATTGTGGTGTCTGTCTGCATGCTAGTAGTTTGGTTAAACTACCTGGAGTTTTAAAGTCCCTTTTATCTGCCCCCCCTCCCTTTCCCTCTCCCCCTCTTTCTCCAAAGACATTCCCCCTATTCAACTCTTAGAGAAGACTCCTCTGTCTCCTCCCTCTACTGACAGGTGATGCTCTTTGCATGTCCTCTCATGTCCTCTCATCTCTCCATTTTACAATTTGCATGGTGAACAAAGAGATCATTCTGATTTCATGGACATTTTTTAAAATGTAATCGGTCATAGCATGTGGGTTTGTTTGTTCTGGATTTCCATCATTATACCTTGGATTCAACTCATCTTCAACTTACTGACTGTGATGTCAGGCTTGTTTCTGTGGTGTGATCTAGAGCAGGGGTATTGAACTCTGACCCTACAAGGTCCGGAGCCTGCTGGTTTTCTGTTCTACCTGATAATTAATTGTGCCAGGTCTAAATCAGTCCCTGATTAGAGGGGAACAATGAAACAAAGCAGTGAATCTGGCTTGGAGGTCCAGGGTGGAGTTTGGGGGATCTAGAGGATAAGGTGCCTGAGGCCAAACCTGTGACCATGTGGATATTATTTTTCTGCCCCATACCTTTGCAACTCGGGACAGTCCGGCTCGTACGACGGTGTGCATGTCAAGGAGTCCCGGGCAGATCGCTGGCTCCTCAGGTTGTTTTGATGTCCTTCCTCACAGTAATATCCCAGACCAGTCCCTAAGCACAGAGGAGGCCGCATCGTTAGGATGCACCAGCTCCGCCCTCACAGACCCCGTGGTCTTCTCCCCCCAGCCGTGGCACAATAACCGACGCAGTGAGTCAGCGTGGGAAACAGCAGCCATTTTGTCACACCAACTCACTTTAGTAGTAGAGCATACTCTATGTCTATAAGATGGGCCTGTCAGTGAGGTTTTTCCACTGGAAACTCCAGCATGTTACAGTGGAATTTAGTTTGTGTAGTCAGTGGAAAGGTATTCTATATGAATTGTTTTGAAAGTGTCTAGTATAAGTGACATTTAGGTGGATATGTTTAGTAAGTAGTGAGGCCTTTGCCATGTGAGGTGGTTGTATTTTAGAGGTTCTCTCTGTCAAACGTAGGTTGGCCTGACACCTCCCACTCAGTGGACATCTTCGAGGGGTCCGGAGGCCTGGAGCACCACTGACTTGTCCAACCTGTCAGAGTCTGACGAGGATGATCACACTACTCCACTGGTGAGCTGGTCTAAACGTCATTGTAGTGTTATTATTCTGTAAAACAGTTGCGGAAGTAATTGTTAATAATGCCAGACAGTGCACTGTGTAAAATATGATGCTATGAATAAGATGTCCTCATCCCTGCGCAATAACCTTACAACCTATATGTTTTGCTTAATCTTCCAGGAAATGAGACAACCAGGAAGCTCAGCTCTCTTTGAATGAACCATGTGCCATCCATCCTCAGTCCGGACACAAAGACAATTCTTGTCATCACAACTGTTGTCGTGCTGCTATCATTCCCATCCAAGTTCATATTGCCTGGAGTCTCTAGAGGCCTTAAACCTGCTGCCGGAGACAGACCAGTCATCAATCAACCTTAAACCTGCTGCCGGAGACAGACCAGTCATCAATCAACCTTAAACCTGCTGCTGGAGACAGACCAGCCATCAATCAACCTTAAACCTGCTGCCGGAGACAGACCAGCCATCAATCAACCTTAAACCTGCTGCCGGAGACAGACCAGCCATCAATCAACCTTAAACCTGCTGCCGGAGACAGACCAGTCATCAATCAACCTTAAACCTGCTGCCGGAGACAGACCAGCCATCAATCAACCTTAAACCTGCTGCCGGAGACAGACCAGCCATCAATCAACCTTAAACCTGCTGCCGGAGACAGACCAGTCATCAATCAACCTTAAACCTGCTGCCGGAGACAGACCAGTCATCAATCAACCTTAAACCTGCTGCCGGAGACAGACCAGTCATCAATCAACCTTAAACCTGCTGCCGGAGACAGACCAGTCATCAATCAGATGACAGGATCTGAAGGGTCAACTATTTCATCTCCACCAATGAAATAATTGAGACCATATTAATACCATGACAATAAACCACATGGACATGTTTCTATATTTTCTCCAGAGGGTGCAAGTGTTGCCCTGCAATGTTAGGGTATAACCCTACCCACATCAACCTAAGCACAAGGTAATGGACCGAATCTACTCTTCAATCCCAGGCAACATCACAACATCATCTCAACGAACTGCTCTTCAACCCCAGGCAACATCACATCTCAAAGAACTGCTCTTCAACCCCAGGCAGCATCACATCAAAGAACTGTTCTTCAACCCCAGGCAGCATCACATCAAAGAACTGCTCTTCAACCCCAGGCAGCATCACATCAAAGAACTGCTCTTCAACCCCAGGCAGCATCACATCAAAGAACTGCTCTTCAACCCCAGGCAGCATCACATCCCAAAGAACTGCTCTTCAACCCCAGGCAGCATCACATCCCAAAGAACTGCTCTTCAACCCCAGGCAGCATCACATCCCAAAGAACTGCTCTTCAACCCCAGGCAGCATCACATCAAAGATCTGCTCTTCAACCCCAGGCAGCATCACATCCCAAAGATCTGCTCTTCAACCCCAGGCAGTATCACATCAAAGAACTGCTCTTCAACCCCAGGCAGCATCACATCCCAAAGAACTGCTCTTCAACCCCAGGCAGCATCACCTCAAAGAACTGCTCTTCAACCCCAGGCAGCATCACATCAAAGAACTGCTCTTCAACCCCAGGCAGCATCACATCAAAGAACTGCTCTTCAACCCCAGGCAGCATCACCTCAAAGAAATGCAAATCATCAGAGCCATAGGATCTCCATGTGGATGAGATGCATGAACTGTTTCTAGTCCACTATGAATATTTACTTAGAAAGGGACTGTTTTACTTCTGTTACAGTATAAGTCAATCAGTCTCAATATTTTTTACATTTGTGTATACCCATCATAGTTCATGAGAGAGGCCATATCAGATTTGAACATTCTGTATCATCAGTACCAGGTTATGTGCCAAAACATGCTATTGTACATTTTCCTTGTGCACTTTATTTGTTACAACAACCTAATTTTCTACAACACCCATTATCCCCAATTATCTTACATTTCAGTGTGAAAGCTAAAAGCAAGCAAACCGCGCCAAGCTACGTATTTCTATGCTCACTATTCTACATAAATGACAACAGGGTGACGCAGGAGGTCAGGTGAACTCCTGCATCCCCCTGCATGTGCTTATTTTCATGGGCACTGCAGTTTTGTTCCAGTAGGGGGTGATGTGTCAGTGGTCTGACCATTGATGTGAGAGGAGGAGTCCTGCAAGTTTCAAAGTTTATTTGCCATGTGCACAGGATGCAACAGGTGTAAAACACTACAGTGAAATTCTTACATTGAGAGCTCTCTCCCAACAATACAGTGATATGAATAATAATAGAAAATACAATTGAGTTAGAAACACGAGAATACAAGTATATACAGGCCAGTGCCAGTACCTTATTCAATGTGTAGGGGTACTGGACTGGTCGAGGTGGGTTTATACAAAAAAAAGTGAATGGTAGTAGGATATACATGCAACCAGGGCTGACAAAAGACTGGTAGAAGGAATATATAAATACTTTTTGTAAGATACTAATGGTAATATATACATGGAAACAGGAGTAATAGTTACCAGTAGCAGGATAAATAGATAGATACAGTACTAATGGTAATATATACATGGAAACAGGAGTAATAGTTACCAGTAGCATGATACATAGTAATGGTAATGGCAATCAATAATCCATGGACAGCAGTGTAATAGTAGTAACAAGTCTAATCAATAATCATTTTAGCATCAGCGCAGGTTGTCTGAGTGGGTAGAGACCTGTGGATGGGCATAGAGTCAGTTTGGGTAGTCTGTCAGAGAAAGAGAGCAGTAGTTGTTAGCCATTTAACAGCCTTATGGTCAGGAGGTAGAAGCTGTTGAGGAACCTGTTTGTCTGAGCCTTGATGCACCTGTACCGTCTGCTGGACAGGAGCACGAAGAACAGTTCATGTCTCGTATGCTTGCTTGTAGGTTGTGTAAAGGCTTCATCATGCTTCAGTTTGGCTGGCGCCTAGCCGAACCGAACAAGTGTGCATGCATACTCCCTCAAAAGACCTTCACTTGAAAAACTAGAAAAAAACGGCAATAGTACAGTTTGTCCATTTTGAGATGCCGTAGCCAGTATACAACACTTTTCCCCTCACCTTATCTCAGCTCACTGGTAACCATAGCAACACCCACCCGTAGCACACGCTCCAGCAGGTATATTTCACTGGTCATCCCCAACGCCAACACTTCCTTTGGCCGCCTTTCCTTCCAGTTCTCTGCTGCCAATGACTGGAACGAATTGCAAAAATCTCTGAAGCTGGAGTCTTATATCTCCCCCTCTAACTTTAATCATCAGCTGTCAGAGCAGCTTACCGATCACTGTACCTGTACACAGCCAATCTGTAAATAGCATACCCAACTACCTCATCCCCATATTGTTATTTATCCTCTTGCTCTTTTGCACCCCAGTATCTCTACTTGCACATCATCATCTGCACATCTATCACTCCAGTGTTAATGCTAAATTGTAATTATTTCACCTCTATGGCCTACTTATTGCCTTACCTTCCTACTCTTCTACATTTGCACACACTGTACATAGATTTGTTTATTGTGTTATTGACAGTACGCTTTGTTTATGTGTAACTCTGTGTTGTTGTTCATGTCACACTGCTTTGCTTTATCTTGGCCAGGTCGCAGCTGTAAATGAGAACTTGTTCTCAACTGGCCAACCTGGTTAAATAAAGGTGAAATTAAAAATTAAAAAACAGAATGCCTGATCTCTTGCCTCTTTTTTGCCTGCGTTTCTTCTTGGGTAGCCCGAAGAGTGGATCGGAGGTACACAAAGAGCCAAAGGCAGATGAGTCGAAGTTGATGCCCAAATTGATGTTAGTTACTGCCGATCTGATGTTCAAAAGTTTTTGTTGATCATAAGAAATGATAGTGGATACATTTAGTGCAAAGAAAGATAAAGATAAACGCCAAAATCACAAATAGCAAAGTTGGGTCGGTGCTCTGAAGACTGCAACCATACAGTACATCTCTTACTATTCCGTTCAATGCTGCTGCTCCCGCTGTCGTTGCTGCTCCCGCTACCGCTGCTGCTCCATCTGTTGCTACCGCTACTTCGTCGCCGCCTTCTTCGCCGCTGCCGTCGTCTTCTTCGCCGCCGTCGTCCTTGCCATACGTCGTCGCCATACGCCGGTGCCATACTTCCACTCCTCGCCCCAGCTCACGATGCCCGTCAGGAACCAGGTGTCCCGCTACCAGGTGGCATGTGGAACACCACTGTCCCCCTTGCACAAATCCATTTGCTCGCTGTGGTAACCGGCACAGAACATGAAGCAGGACACCCGTTTTGTGTTGCTGCCCTTGCACTCTGTCCGGTCCACATAGGGCACCTCCACCTTCTGCAGAATGTTTAGGCGTAGCAGGAAGCCTAGTGGTTAGAGCGTTGGGCCAGTAACTGAAAGGTTGCTGGATCGAATCCCCGAGCTGACAAGGTAAAAATATGTAATTCTGCCCCTGAACAAGGCAGTTAACCCACTGTTCCCCGGTAGGCCGTCATTGTAAATAAGAATTTGTTCTTAACTGACTTGCTTAGTTAAACAAAAGTTTTTTTTTTAAAAGAAAGAGGCTTCGGGGCCCTGGAAGTGCATCCTGCCCCAGTCGCTGACCACTGAGCTGGAATACTTGAACCAGGTTATGTAGACACACAGTGCAATTAGTGTAACCAATGATAGTAGTGAGGGGTGTGTCATAATGATTAAGTTAATTCAAATTAATTACTGAAACTGTTCAAAAATAGTATATGGCATATTAAATATATTACGATATTGTTATCATATAGAAACATAATGGAATATTGTACATCATATTAGCATCAACATACATTATTGTTTCATTCAATTTGACATATTTCGTATTTCATTTTTGTTACATGTAATCTTTTGGTTCAACCTTAATATATAATGATCATCATCAACAGGGGAACATATTAGGTGTACGCTAATAAGCTGTAAAAATTATTTTTACATTTATAAGTCTTGTTCTAAAAGGAAAATGTGTTCATAAGAAGGGCCTGAGATCCAAGTCAATATTCAGACCACTAGGGGTCAATGTTTTTAGACAGGATATCCAGTAAGCCTTTCTATATTTTGATAGTTTATAGTTTATTCGCTGTTAGTCAGCACCTCCACACTAACTACTATTCTGGATGTGCGCCAGTCATGTTTTTTATCAAACACCTGGAAACCATGTGTTTAAAGTATTTCATACCATTTCACGGATTCCAGTCATTACCACGATCCAGTCCTCCCAAATTAAGGTGCCACCAACCTCCTGTGGTCAAAACATTGAGTCAATAAAATTACCTGGCAGCATGAACAGCAGTGTGTGGCGTTTTTATTTGTATTTTGATCAGATAAACATGATTTTAATGAGTCAAGCACAAAGACAAAATAGTCAGTGTCACTCCTACCTGGTTTAACTCACCCACTCTGATGAAGGATCCAATCTTGCCCTGGTTCAGGCAGTCGGCAGCAGTAATGACCCACAGCTCACTGAGGAGGGATCGGTCAGAAGTTCTGCCCGGTCAGCTTGCTCATCAGAGACACCTGACAGAGTCCCAGAGGTTAGCACAGACAACAGCAGTCGTAACACATCGACTGGAGGGGCTTAATTACACTCACTCAACACACACAAAGTCAAACACACACGCACTTGACTGTCCTACCTGCCGTCCGCTGGACGACTCTTCCTGGATGGTGGGCATTGTTGGGAAGAAGGCCCAGGAGGGCAGGTCCCCGAGCACTGAGGAAAAGTGGCTGGTGCTGCTGGTGCTGCTGGTGGTGCTGCTGCTGGTGCTGCTGGTGCTGCTGCGGTGGGGGGGTTGCGGTAGCACTGACCGCAAGAGAAGCCACAGTGATGTTGAGGGCGTCATTGTAGGAGTGCTGAGTTTGATCAACATTTACGGCTGTGATGATTCTCCTGGAGGACAGGATTGAGCATATAACGTGGCTAAGATGACCACAGGGAAATAGTCCTGGCAGACACACAGGCAAAAGATACAGAAGGGATGGTTAGATATCTTTGTGTTATAACTGAAATGTGAATCGAAAATCATTCTTATGTTGATAACCAATTTGGAATGAGAATCAGAGTATGTGAATCAGTGGAGGCTGCTGAGGGGAGGATGGCTCATAATAATGTCTGGAATGGAGTGAATGGGAATGGCATCAAACACATTGAAACCATGGATGTATTTGATACCATCCTCCAATTCCACTCCAGCCATTACCACGAGCCCGTCCTCCCTCAATTTAGGTGCCACCAACCTCCTGTGGTGTGAAACCATTATGCAGGTTGAAAATAAAAGATAGAGGTTCTTAATAAATATAATCTGGAATTTAGTGCACTGATTATATGTATGATTAATCAGCACCTTCTGGTTCACAGGTGGACTTTTCCAGAGCCAGTTCATACCCTGCTGCACAGTCACACACTGCATGCTGGGCCTTCACCACACAGCCACCGTTGTAGATGTCACACTGCTTAACCATCTCTGAGTAGGGAGAAGCCATGAAAACATAGGGGATTAGGAGACTAGTTGACTATGAACAAAGGGGGGGGGGTTAACATGTAAGGTACAATTGTATTAATTTATTTATTTCACCTTTATTTAACCAGGTAGGCAAGTTTACAAGTTTACATTTACAATTGCGACCTGGCCAAGATAAAGCAAAGCAGTTCGACACATACAACAACACAGAGTTACACATGGAGTAAAACAAACATCCAGTCAATAATACAGTAGAAAAATAAGTCGATATACAATGTGAGCAAATGAGGTGAGATAAGGGAGGTAAAGGCAAAAAAGGCCATGGTGGCAAAGTAAATACAATATAGCAAGTAAAACACTGGAATGGTAGATTTGTAGTGGAAGAAAGTGCAAAGTAGAAATAATGGGGTGCAAAGGAGCAAAATAAATAAATAAATACAGTAGGGGAAGAGGTAGTTGTTTGGGCTAAATTATAGATGGCTATGTACAGGTGCAGTGATCTGTGAGCTGCTCTAACACCTGGTGCTTAAAGCTAGTGAGGGAGATAAGTGTTTCCAGTTTCAGAGATTTTTGTAGTTCGTTCTAGTCATTGGCAGCAGAGAACTGGAAGGAGAGATGGCCAAAGGAGGAATTGGCTTTGGGGGTGACCAGAGAGATATACCTGCTGGAGCGCGTGCTACAGGCTGCTATGGTGACCAGTGAGCTGAGATAAGGGGGGACTTTACCTAGCAGGGTCTTGTAGATGACCTGGAGCCAGTGGGTTTGGCGACGAGTATGAAGCGAGGGCCAGCCAACGAGAGCGTACAGGTCGCAGTGGTGGGTAGTATATGGGGCTTTGGTGACAAAACAGATGGCACTGTGATAGACTGCATCCAGTTTATTGAGTAGGGTATTGGAGGCTATTTTGTAAATGACATTGCCGAAGTTGAGGATTGGTAGAATGGTCAGTTTTACGAGGGTATGTTTGGCAGCATGAGTGAAGGATGCTTTGTTGCGAAATAGGAAGCCAATTCTAGATTTAACTTTGGATTGGAGATGTATGATGTGAGTCTGAAAGGAGAGCTTACAGTCTAACCAGACACCTAGGTATTTGTAGTTGTCCACATATTCTAAGTCAGAACCGTCCAGAGTAGTGATGCTGGACGGGCGGGCCGGTGCAGGCAGCGATTGGTTGAAGAGCATGCATTTAGTTTTACTTGTATTTAAGAGCAGTTGGAGGCCACGGAAGGAAAGTTGTATGGCATTGAAGCTCGTCTGGAGGGTTGTTAACACAGTGTCCAAAGAAGGGCCAGAAGTATACAGAATGGTGTCGTCTGCGTAGAGGTGGATCAGAGACTCACCAGCAGCAAGAGCGACATTATTGATGTATACAGAGAAAAGAGTTGGCCCAAGAATTGAACCCTGTGGCACCCCCAGAGACTACCAGAGGCCCGGACAACAAGCCCTCCGATTTGACACACTGAACTCTATCAGAGAAGTAGTTGGTGAACCAGGCGAGGCAATCATTTGAGAAACCAAGGCTATTGAGTCTGCCGATGAGGATGTGGTGATTGACAGAGTCGAAAGCCTTGGCCAGGTCAATAAATACGGCAGCACAGTATTGTTTCTTATTGATGGCAGGTTACGATATCGTTTAGGACCTTAAGCGTGGCTGAGGTGCACCCATGACCAGCTCTGAAACCAGATTGCATAGCGGAGAAGGGGAGGTGGGATTCGAAATGGTCGGTAATCTGTTTGTTGATTTGGCTTTTGAAGACCTTAGAAAGACAGGGTAGGATAGATATAGGTCTGTAGCAGTTTGGGTCAAGAGTGTCCCCCCCTTTGAAGAGGCAGATGACCGCAGCTCCTTTCCAATCTTTGGGGATCTCAGACGACACGAAAGAGAGGTTGAACAGGCTAGTAATAGGGGTTGCAACAATTTCGGCAGATAATTTTAGAAAGGGTCCAGATTGTCTAGCCCAGCTGATTTGTAGGGGTCCAGATTTTGCAGCTCTTTCAGAACATCAGCTGACTGGATTTGGGGGAAGGAGAAATGGGGAAGGCTTGGGCGAGTAGCTGGGGGGGGGGAGGGGGGGGGTGCAGTTGACCACGGTAGGGGTAGCCAGGTGGAAAGCATGGAAAAATGCTTATTGAAATTCTCAATTATAGTGGATTTATCGGAGGTGACAGAGTTTCCTATCCTCAGTGCAGTGGGCAGCTGGGAGGAGGTGTTCTTATTCTCCATGGACTTTACTGTGTCCCAGAACTTTTTTGAGTTTGTGTTGCAGGAAGCAAATTTCTGCTTGAAAAAGCTAGCCTTGGCTTTTCTAACTGCCTGTGTATATTTGTTTCTAACTTCCCTGAAAAGTTGCATATCACGGGGGCTGTTCGATGCTAATGCAGAACGCCACAGGATGTTTTTGTGTTGGTTAAGGGCAGTCAGGTCTGGAGAGAACCAAGGGCTATATCTGTTCCTGGTTCTAAATTTCTTGAATGGGGCATGCTTATTTAAGATGGTGAGGAAGGCATTTAAAAAAAATAACCAGGCATCCTCTACTGACGGGATGAGGTCAATATCCTTCCAGGATACAATAAGGAAAACACATCCAATGAAATCTTTAGGTAAAGCAGGAATATCTGCAAATCCAATCAAATGACCAGTGGATTAAAAGTCTGTTACTGTATACAAAATAAATAAAAAAGGCCACATTGCTCACCTACATCACAGTTTTTGAATTCCGGTGGACACCAGAATATATAAACACTCATGGCATCTTTACACTTCACCCCATTCTGGCACGGGTTGGACTCACACTGGTCCCTGTCTGGAAGGGCAAATAGACAGAGACATTACAACAGATTGTCTATGTGTTCTGAGACATTACACCAGATAGAACACATAGCACACCTGATTCAACTGGTCAACTAATGATCAAGCCCTCAATGAGTTGAATAAGGTGTTTGTCCAGAGCTACAATGAAAATGTGTACTGTTTGAGGTACTGGAGGACCAGGGTTGGGAACCACTGCTCTAGCCCACTGGGTATATCAGTGTAGCACTAAGTGGAATAGTATTTGCATAGCTGGCAAAGCTGTCAGCTCCTGATCCCTTACTAAAGACTCAGGCTGAGGAGGTTTTGCCTCATTAATGATGTATTTTCCAATATCCAGCTGTCCTGCTGTTTTCTCTGTCTGCGCTTTAGTGACCTTTGGAGGATAAGAAAATAACCAGGGAATTAGGCCTCAAACAGATCACACACACAGTCACAATGTGAGTGTGGTGGTTTGGTTCTACCAGCGGCCAAGTTACTCTCTAAATGTAATCCGTTACAGGTACTAATTACCTGTCTAAAATTGTAATCATTAACGTAACTTTTGGATTGCCCAAACTCAGTAACGCATTCTGATTGCTTTAAGTTATTTTTGGATTACTTTCCCCTTATGAGGAAGAAGACAAAAAGGGTCCATCAAAGGCATTTGGTGTGTCATCATAGTGGTCTCTGATTTATAGTCAGACTCACTCAGGTGGAACAAACTTAAACTTGCACCTATTTTCAATGCTGAATTGAATGTTATTGAGAAAACAGAAAAGTGTCATAATGTATTTTTTAGGCAAACATCCTTTCTGAATTTAAAAGTAATCCAAGTAGTAATCTAGTTTTTCAAAAGTATCTGTAATCTGATTACAATAGTTATGCTGGTAAAGTAACTGATTACAGTTTTGTATAATCCCCAACCCTGCCAG
This sequence comes from Salmo trutta, assembly GCF_901001165.1. Classification (NCBI taxonomy): domain Eukaryota; kingdom Metazoa; phylum Chordata; class Actinopteri; order Salmoniformes; family Salmonidae; genus Salmo; species Salmo trutta. The sequence goes on along the minus strand of NC_042968.1, from coordinate 83,415,409 downwards.
TAGTAAAGGAAGTGTGAAAGCATCAGGACAAAACATAGTACATCAAAACTATTGGGAATATTAATCAAACATAAAAAAAAGCATTAGGCCTATATATATTTCATTACAGTGTCCTAAACCATTTTGTAGTTTTACACAGCTAACAGAATGTAAAATTGATCACAGATAATGCTGTATTCAAGCAATAATACACACAGCAATGACTTGTTCACACAGAAATAACTGTGGCTTGGCAATGACAATGGCGAGATTAAATATTCATTTGGTTCCTGTTTATGAAAGCTTGGCCCTCTTGAGTCGGAACTTTGTTTTTCTGTTTTTGTAGAATAAGTTTAGTGTAAATTCACCCCAGAGCTACACCGGAAGGGAACAAGAAAACTCATTGTGTCAATTATGAATAATGTTTCTCTTGCACTTACAAAATAAAACACTTAACATTGAAAAGATACTTTAATCTTGTTGCAATATAATAACAAAAATGTCAATTGTGGATAGCCTAGGTAATCTTTTGCTTTCACAAATACCGTACTTCTCATAGGCCTATCTTAAAGGAGCACCGGCCAAATCATTTAAAAGTAAATCAATAAGCAATCATCTTGTTTTTCAAAAGTATCTAATCTGATTACAATATTTTTACTGGTAAAGTAACTGATTACAGTTTTTTTATAATCCCCAACTCTACCAGCACTAAAGGCAGTGTGAAAGCGTCAAGACAAAATATGTACATCAAAACTATTGGGAATTTTAATCAAACACACAACAAAAGCATTAGGCCTATATTTCATTACAATGTCCTAAACCACTACGTACAATGCATTTGGAAAGTATTCAGACCCCCTCACTTGTTCTGCATTTTGTTATGTTACAGCCTTATTCTAAAATTTATTAAATAAGCATTTTTCCTCAGCAATCTACACACAATACCCCATAATGACAAAGTGAAAACAGGTTTTAATAAATGTTTGCAAATGTATAAAAAATAAACAGAAATACCTTATTTACATAAGTATTTAAACACTTTGCTATGAGACTCAAAATTGAGCTCAGGTGCATCCTGTTTCCATTGATCATCCTTGAGATGTTTCTACAACTTGGAGTCCACCTGTGGTAAATTCAGTTGATTGGACATGATTTGGAAAGGCACACACCTGTCTATATAAGGTCCCACAGTTGACAGTGCATGTCAGAGCAAAAACCAAGCCATAAGGTCAAAGGAATGGGCCGTAGAGCTCCGAGACAGGATTGTGTCAAGGCACAGGTTAACAAAAAATATCTACAGCATTGAAGATCCCCAAGAACACGATGGCCTCCAACATTCTTAAATGGAAGAAGTTTGGAACCACCAAGAGTCTTCCTAGAGCTGGCCACCCGGTCAAACTGAGCTATCGGGGGAGAAGGGCATTGGTCAGGGAGGTGACCAAGAACCCGATGGTCACTCTAGCAGAGCTATAGAGTTCATCTGTAGAGATGGGAGAAACTTCCAGAAGGACAACCATCTTTGCAGCACTACACCAATCAGGCCTATATGGTAGAGTGGCCAGACAGAAGCCACTCCTCAGTAAAAGGCACAACACCCCTCTTGGAGTTTGCCAAAAGGCACCCAAAGAACTCTGACCATGAGAAACAAGATTCTCTGGTCTGATGAAACCAAGATTTAACTCTTTGGTCTGAACGCCAAGTGTCATGTCTGGAGGAAACTTGGCAGCATCCCTACTGTGAAGCATGGTGGTAGCAGCATCATGCTGTGGGAATGTTTTTCAGCGGCAGGGACTGGGAGACTAGTCAGCATCGAGGGAAAGATGAATGGAGCAAAGTAAGGAGAGATCCTTGATGAAAACCTTCTCCAGAGCACTCAGTACCTCAGACTGGGGCAAAGGTTCACCTACCAACAGGACAATGACCCCTAAGCACACAGCCAAGACATCACATGACTTGATTCGGGACAAGTCTCTGAATGTCCTTGAGTCACCCAGCTAGACGCCAGACTTGAACCCGATCTAACATCTCTGGAGAGACCTGAAAATAGCTGTGCAGCGACACTCCCCATCCAACCTGATAGAGTTTGTGAGGATCTGCAGAGAAGAATGGGAGAAACTCCCCAAATACAGGTGTACCAAGCTTGTAGCCCCCAAGACGAGGCTGTAATCGCTGCCAAAGGTGCTTCAACAAAGTACTGAGTAAAGGGTCTGAATACTTACAGTACCAGTCAAAAGTTTAGACACACCTACTTCAAGGGGTTTTCTTTATTTTTACAAGTTTTTACATTGTAGAATAATAGTGAAGGCATCAAAACTACAAAATAACACATATGGAATCATGTGGTAACCAAAAAAAGTGTTATATCAAAATATATTTTGTATTTGTGACTCACCACCTGGATCTGGTGGTCTTATGAAGTGTTTTTTACATTGGATAGAAGTAGAGCTACAAAATGGTATATCATACACTGCATTTGAGGAACAATGACAAAGTTATTCTGCTTTGAAAGTTGGTAAACTGTTTTGAGAAAATGTCATATTAGTGTTTCACTGAGAGAGCTCTTCGTCTACACCCATTCAGTATCGTTCATACCCTCTTAAGCTTTAGCCCCACCCATATCCTTGCATTCAGAGCGCACACTTGACATAACATACCTAGGTAAACAATTAACCTATCTAGGTAAACAACATGTAAGATCACACACATCCACGTCACGTTAGCTAACGAGCCAGACACCTAACTTTAGCTAGGGAGCCAGCCAGCTAACGCTAGCTAACAGTACACTTTAGCTTGAAATGAAACCACTTTCTGGTAAAATTAGAAATGTGTAATATCTGAAAATGTAGCTAGCTATAATATTTTACCCGTATACATCATCATGCATGATGGACTTGTCTCCCTGTCATGGATTTCTGCCACAAATGCCCTTAGTTAGAAGACGTAATCCGGAAACAGGTGTTTTCCCATCTATTTTGCTATCAAACTCCAATGCCACTGATTCCAAAATGTAATCCTCCAAAAAGTGGAGAGCAACACTTATGCAGCTAAACATTTTTTTTAAAGACATGTTCAACAGGATTACAAACACAGACTGACGAGCTCAAATAGACAAAAGTCTTATATATGACAGGCCAATCCGAACTCATCTCTCTGCATGTCCAGCCCACTCATTATCTCAGCCAGTCATGGCTAGTGGGGAGGTTGCTGTCTTTCTGTGGCTTAACCAACAAGGCTCGCAATTTAACAAATGTATTCGTATTTACAGATGGCATACAAGTTTGTTATTAAGGCACATGAAAGCTCACATGTTCAAGAAGGCATTTCTGCCAAAAAACGCATTTTGAAGAAAAATATATATTTTACTGTGAGCTCCTGTGAAGTCATGACCTGCGACATACGCCTAGTTTCCTGAATCGGGTTGAATTTGAGATTCTTCGAAGTAGCCACCCTTCGCACACTCTTGGCATTTTCTCAACGAACTTCATGAGCATCACCTGTAATGCATTTCAATTAACAGGTGTGCCTTGTTAAAAGTTTATTTGTGAAATTTCTTTCCTTCTTAATGCGTTTCAGCCAATCAGTTGAGATGTGACAAGTAGTGGTGGTATACAGAAGATAGCCCTATTTGGTAAAAGACCAAATCCATATTATGGCAAGAACAGCTCAAATAAGCAAAGAGGAATGACAGTCTCTCATTACTTTAAGACAAAGGTCAGTCAATGTGGAGAATTAAGAACTTTGAAAGTTTCTTCAAGTGCAGTCATAAAAACCATCAACGCTATGATGAAACTGGCTCTCATGAGGACCACCACAGGAATGGAAGATCCAGAGTTACCTCTGCTGCAAGAGGATAAGTTCATTAGAGTTAACTGCACCACAGATTGCAGCCCAAATAAATGCTTCAGGGTTCAAGTAACAAACACATCAACATCAACTGTTCAGATGAGACTGTGTGAATCAGGCCTTTATGGACGAATTGCTGCAAAGAAACCACTACTAAAGGACACTAATAATAAGAAGACACTTATTTGGGCAAAGAAACACAAGCAATGGACATTAGACCAGTGGAAACCTGTCCTTTGGTCTGATGAGTCCAAATTTGAGATTTTTGGTTCTTTGTGAGACGCAGAGTAGGTGAACGGATTATTTTCGCATGTGTTGTTCCCACCTTGAAACATGGAGGATGAGGTGTGAGGGTGCTTTGCTGGTGACAATGTTGGGGATTTATGGCTACCACAGCATTCTGCAGCAATATGCCATTCCATCTGGTTTGCGCTTAGTGGGATGGGACTATCATTTATTTTTCATCAGGACAATGACTCAACACACCTCCAGGCTGTGTAAGGGCTATTTGACCAAGGAGAGTGATGGAGTACTGCATCAGATGATCTGGCCTTAAATCACCCGACCTCAACCTAATTGAGATGGTTTGGGATGAGTTGGACCGCAGAGTGAAGGAAAAGCAGCCAACAAGTGCTTAGCATATGTGGATACTCCTTCAAGACTGTTGGTAAAGCATTCCAGGTGAAGCTGGTTGAGAGAATGCCAAGTGGGGGCAAAGCGGTCATCAAGGCAAAGGGTGGCTACTTAGAAGAATATAAAATATATTTTGATTTGTTTAACACGTTTTGGTTTACATGATTCCATGTGTTATTTCATAGTTTTGATTTCATCCCCATTATTCTACAATGTAGAAAATAGTAAAAATAAAGAAAAACCCTTGAATGAGTAGATGTGTCAACTTTGACTGGTACTGTATGTAAATGTGATATTTCCGGTTTTTATATTTAATACAGTTGCAAAAATGACTAAGCCTGTTTTTGCTTTGTCATTATGAAGTATTGCGTGTAGATTGAGGGGGGGGGGGACGATTTAATCAATTTTTGAATAAGGCTGTAAGGTAACAAAATTGAAAAAGTGAAGAGGTCTGAATAGTTTCCGAATGCACTGTAATTTTACTCAGCTAACAGAATGTCAAATGTATCACAGACAACACTTTGCTCCTTGAAAGTCCATTATCTTGAAAACTTGACTGCTGACAAGCAACACATTGTGACTATCATCAATGGACTAATGAAAAAAATAAAAATATAGTTTGAGGGGAGTTTCTTTTAACTTCACAGAGTAGTAGGCACTGTCAGTTGGCCTTGTGCCAGAAGCAACTGGCTGTCAACAGCAGGCAAGCATTTACTTATAACAGATATAAAAAAACTCCATCAATCTACTCTGCCCTAAATCTTGTAGGCTGTCGTTAGGCTTTGAGCCAATTAGACTGTACTCTTGATTAGTTCATTAGTATAAGAACTAAATGGAACTCAGAAAGCCATAACGATCACGGCAGAAAAGAAAACCAAGACTAACAGAATAAAATGCTCCATGTAGGCCTACCACTAAATACGTTTGATTACGTAAGCGTTGATAGTCGTGATCATCACATCCATAGAATTGGGAATTAGAATAGTAATTTAATAGGATCTCTTTGATCACAACAAACTAATAAGTATGACAAAGGTGATTCTGATAATGGTGATGATTATGTTGGTTATGCTGATGCCTGTATTGGGAGAAATAATGCAACTACAGGGACTATTTATTGCATTTCAGATGATTTAAATGATTGAGTCCCCGATAACGTTCTCCAGGGACTTGCAGGTCCGGAACCTGTGCTGTTGCGTGGCAGAGGCGTTATTTGTGTACATTTTGATATAAAAACCATCATATAGAAGTACATTTGGAGTCACGCGATTATATTTTGTGGTCCTCCCACTACTACTCCGGAAAACATGCAGTTTATTAGGCTCCAGATTAAATAAATGACGAACTTCACTGGGTGGTGAATGTGCACGGTGAGGTTGGTACTGCTTTAA